>NC_090186.1:2363897-2413897 GCF_024679245.1 Pseudorasbora parva
CTCTCTCTCTCTCTCTCTCTCTCTCTCTCTCTCTCTCTGCGTTAGAGAGCCATTATCAAAGGCTCTGAGTGTGAGTAGGTCAGACACACCCTGTCTTTGTTAGGAGGGCGTGACGACCCGTGTGTGTGAAGAGAAGGTGCGTCTGTATCACAAAAGCTGGCCCTGTGTGACATCATAGTAACCCGCCCAATCAGAGCGTAACGATTTTATGATGACAAAAGCTGCGTCCCAATTTGCCTACTTATACTACGTCCTATAAGTATGCACTCTTTTTGTGAAGAAAATGTACACACTTTTGAGTGTGTAGCTGAAAGAGTACGCAAGCTTTGGGACTACTTCGCCATCTTTAACGGACTCTGTCACTTAGTTACGAGCATCCCCATAACTGTTTAAAACTCACCTGTCAATCATCCTCAGTTCAGTTGGAAATTGGGAAGAAAGGAAAAGTTACATTTTTAAGCTCTTCTGCCTCAGTGTCCAATCAAAAGTGTAAGATAAAATATAAGTAGGTAAGCTTTTGATTTTTGACAACTGCTCCACGTTCTAAATGTTAAATGACCGACAGTAATACCCAGTCACATCGAAGTAAAAGTGCAAATATCCCGCCTTGTTGGCAGGTGCTATTTACACTAACTCCTCCCACTGACATCTGATTGGGCCAGACAATATTACCTAAGAATTGATATGTAGGAATACGGTGCAATCCAATTACTTATGAATGGGAGAGAGTGCAACGCCCAATATGGCAAATAAGCCCCGCCTTCTAAACGAAAGAGCCAATCGTTGATTAGTAAAGTCATCGCATCACTGCAGCTGCTGTTAGAAGCTCCGGTTGCTATAGAAACAGGAAAATACAGTTGCTGTTGTTTTATCATCGAGTGTTTACAAACAACATTAATGAGACCGTTGTCAGATTTCTTTGGTGATTTCAAATTTGAAATTGAATCATAAGCTTGGCGAACAAATTGGAGAATTTTATTTAAATTTAATTTGTATTTTATTTGATATTTCCCCATTCCAATGCCTATGGTGGTTACAGCCCTGGTTTAATGTACAACAACACTAAGGTTATGCATATAAATAGCATCTAACTACTATTTACACTTATTGCAGTGAAAATGCTGCTAATTTTATATGTGGTAAATACAATCTATCACTATTTTCATTGTGTAAATAGCAGCTAATCGCTAAGAAAATATGTTAGTTTCGCAGTGGAAAAAGCCGTTAGCACTTTTCTTTGGTCAAATTTCGCTGTTTCGGATTGAATAAAGCCTTAATAATTTACGTGATTCATGTAATGTGTTTAGAAATTGAAGAAATATTAATAAAGTTTTTTTGGCACGATATGAACACGATTAAGAGTTATTGTGTGCTTGTTAAAATGTAGAAGACATCGTTACGACCCGGCTATTATAGCTACTGTTGATTTATTATATTATCTTGTGATGTAAACGCTTTATCCAAAAGTGTAGCTGTAGACTCTGAGGCGCTCATGGCTGGTCAAACTGCAGGTTTATTCAGCGCAAATGAAGGATTGGTGTAGAGTTTGGGCCTGAGGGGAGTGTGTGTGGAAACAAAGGCTCACCTCAGCGGTGTCTGATTTCAGCTGCTGCTTTCATTCATCTCTCTCTCTCTCTCTCTCTCTCTCTCTCTCTCTCTCTCTCTCTCTCTCTCTCTCTCTCTCTCTCTCTCTCTCTCTCTCTCTCTCTCTCTCTCCACTGAGGGTTGTGTTTCAGTATTTCAGAGGAGTATTACCTCTGTGTGAACCTCTTAAAAAGTGATTTGTAAAGACTCGTCCCCTCGTGAGACTGAAGGCAGATGCGAGGGTCAGAGGTGTTTTTGTGGGTTTTGATGTCATGAAGATGTTTTCCAGTGTAAAGACGGCTGTAAAACATCATCTGTGCCGGACGCAGCTCTCACCGCCCTCATCTCAGCCGCAAATCACTACACATTTTTTTTGCTTTCACTGTTGTCAGTTTCACTCAAATCATCCTCCACATTACTTAAAAAACTCATGTAACTATTAGCGGTTGCACCGACTGGTCGTCTTTAATGCTCTCAGGGTTGCCAACTCTCACGCATCTGGCGTGATACTCACGCTTTCAGCTCTGTCTCACGCTCTCACTCCGCCCAACTCAATCTCACGCCAAATTGCCAAACCTGCTTTTGATATTAAACAAAGCTATAAGCGTTAATTTTTTTTAAAATGTGTTTTAATGAAATTCAAACAATAAATAGCGTTTTGGCGCTAATGTGGCATAATGTTAAAGCCAGAGGCGTTGAAAAGCTGAGTTGCATGCTCTCGTCTCCCTGCGGCGCGCGCTGGTCACGTGGCCATGAGCGCTCAATACTTCTAGCGCTGTGTCAATGCATTTGAATGGCTTAAGCGGATACACAACAGTTTCACTATACAGATGTTTGCTGCAAGTTTTGGTTAACAGTACAGCATAGTGTTAGTGTGTATTGATTATTAAGTCAGCCATATTTACAGGATCGTTTTATTATGGAGAGTGATAGAGATTCAACATTGTTAACATTAATGTTATTCTTGTATTTAGCCCTCAGGTATTCCTTACTAATAGGTCACACTCATACTCATTAAATTATATTTATTGATATTTTGAGGAGATCTTTTGGTACTAAATATACTATTTGTGCAACAATTATGTCAATAAATGACCACTTAAAATATTTTTCTTCTAATATTTGTATTTCTTCTAAAATTTATATTACAATTAGTGTAGTAATTATATTAAAATAGAGAATTCCAATTCAAAGAGGCAAATTAGAGTCATTTTGTGGCTAAAAAATATTAATGTTTATTTGTAATGCCATTAGGTGCCTTATGGCTCTTTAATAAATATACATGTATCTAATCTAGTTGCTCAAAAATATATTGCAGTCTTTGCATTCTAATAAATATTTAGATATGATGATCAAACACTAGATTTCTTTAAATGTGAAATTTCAAAACTTAAATAACTTGCATCCTAATCTTTTTAATGAATAATGATACTTATATAAGCAGTCACACAAGTGAACATTAAGGAATGGCACAGTACAGTATATATACTAGATATAAACTGATACTGAATCAAGATCAAAAGCATTACCCCCCCCCCCCCCCCGCCCCTAAAAAATCTCACTCCAACCTGAACTTAAAAGTTGGCAACCCTGTGCTCTGTCATGACGCTTTAAGCTTGACGTCGACTAGTCGCTGACCTATAGAGGGCAGGGCCGGCTCTTTATACTCCCGGTTTTATTACGGCTACTTTTTATTAATATTAATTCGAAATATTACCAAAATTAAAAACATTAAATAAATCCCCAGACTCTTCCCAGCCCACCGCATCAATCTCCTCCTGCCCAGCGAGTGCTTTAGTGTGTCCGATATTGACCGCGCGATCAGTTTAACGTTGGGCATTTGTTGTCGCGTCGCCTCTCGCGCATCTAACAGACAGGATTGCTTTCGTTTTTAATGTGCTTGTTCGCTCGCGCCAGAAGACAGTGAAAGTTGCCTAATTATTTATGACGGATGGCCAGTGTGTCAAAAAGACCAGTTATTTTTACCTTAAACTTTATGTAAGCAACTGTTCTGGGTGATCAGAATCTGTAAATAATCATGTCAATTGTTTATAAACATATATCATTTTTTTAATAGCCTGATGTTTTTACTCAGTTGTGCAATTGTAAGGGGAGATATGGCGTTTTTAAAATGTATTTTCTGAAATTAGTATGATATTTATATACAGGTTTATCTAAAATAGCTAAAAAATAAAATAAAATGCACACTAAATATGTACACGTGTGTGTGTGTGTGTGTGTGTGTGTGTGTGTGATGGTAGGGTTAGGGGCTGTGTGTGTGTGTGTGTGTGTGTGTGTGTGTGTGTGATGGGTAGGTTTAGGGGCTGTGTGTGTGTGTGTGTGTGTGTGTGTGTGTGTGTGTGTGTGTGTGTACGCGTGTGCGTTTGCGTTTGCGTGTGCGTGTGTGTGTGTGTGTGTGTGTGTGATGGGTAGGTTTAGGGGCGTGTGTGTGTGTGTGTGTGTGTGTGTGATGGGTAGGTTTAGGGGCTGTGTGTGTGTGTGTGTGTGTGTGTGTGTGTGTGTGTGTGTGTGTGTGTGTGTGTGTGTGTGTGTGTGTGTGTGTGTGTGTGTGTGTGTGTGTGTGTGTGTGATGGGTAGGTTTACGGCTGTGTGTGTGTTTTTGTGTGTGTACGCGTGTGCGTTTGCGTGTGCGTGCCGGTGTGTGTGTGTGTGTGTGTGTGATGGTAGGTTTAGGGGCTGTGTGTGTGTGTGTGTGTGTGTGTGTGTGTGTGTTTGCATGTGCGTGTGTGTGCCGGTGTGTGTGTGTGTGTGTGTGTGTGTGTGATGGGTAGGTTTAGGGGCTGTGTGTGTGTGTGTGTGTGTGTGTGTGATGGGTAGGTTTAGGGGCTGTGTGTGTGTGTGTGTGTGTGTGTGTGTGTGTACGCGTGTGCGTTTGCGGGTGTGTGTGTGTGTGTGTGTGTGATGGGTAGGTTAAGGGCAGTGTAGGGGGATATAAAATACAGAAAATACAGTTTGTACAGTATAAAAAACATTATGTCTATGGAGAGTCCCCCACAAAGATAGTGAACCAGACGAGAGTGTGTGTGTGTGCGTGTTTTTTTAAAATGATAAACCAACATATTAAAACCTTGATACAAGGGGCACCAAGTAAAATCTTGCCTAGGGCAGTAAAGTGGTCAGGGCCGGCCCTGATAGAGGACGCTACAGGATAAGCAGTTTCCTGACACACAGGCTCTGTTTTAACAGTTAAAAATGATAAATACGTGCATACTCCGAGAGCTCTCCACTGGACATGTTTGATTACCATCTGGATGCTCAAAATTGATCAGGAGAATGCACGCTTATTGCACACGTAACTTAATCATCGCGCTAAACTAATGCGTGCTGCATTGCAACACACACACAGCCGATCGCACATCACGCTGAGATCGCGTTCCTCACACAAAACCATTCAGTAGCGCAGAAATGCATCAACACTGTTCTGTGATTTATCAATAAAATAGCTTAGAAGCTGAAAAAATCACAGCTTTACTATTAGTAGAGACGCTGGAAGGTAGAATCACACGCAACTCTTTATCTGTATCTTATTCAGAACGAGCAGAAATCTGTGAGAAATATAACGACCATAAGACAAAAGAACTGATATAAAAGCTGTTATGTGGATTAATAACCTTATGAGCAGCGCTTGTCATATGCCATAGCTGTCCTGAGCAGAAGAAGACACGAGTTCGGGTCTCAGCTCGAGGCTCAGGTTTATTTGTTCATTAATGACGTCATGAGAGACTAGTCGGCGTCGACTCGACTTTCATCATAAATGACGACTTTAAAAAAATCGGAAGTCGTTCAACCCCTAATAACTGTAATAACTACATTAACTTAAATTTACTGAGTTTTTTCTACTAGGGGTGACCCCGCATAGTCGAAGATTCGATGATTCGATATGCAGAGATGGATTCGACCATCCAACTTCTCACAGTCGAATCTTCGCCGGTGTTATGAAACGAGGATCATACCATTTTGGCAATATGGGGGGTGCTCAATATTTTAAAGGCATGGCGCAGCGCTGAGCTTCATGTCTTCGTGTCCCCTTTAAGGACACTTTGAGTGCGCTGACATGCACGGTCTAAAGCCGATTGTGTCTAAAATCGTCCCTCAAATCGTCAATGTACACACTGATTTCAGGATGGTGAAATCAGTATATTGACATTTTGAGGGATGATTTAGGAACGGTCATGTATCATGTAAACACACTCAAAATGTTCTTTTACTCTCTCGGCAGGTATTTATTTAGGTTTATTTATCAAAGTGTTATTTTATATATTTGTGTGATGTTCTGTATTTCGTTCGTGGCTTTAACATGTTATGAGAAAAGGGTTTATGAATGCTTATCCACCACATTACCTTTGATTTAAACCTAAATAAGAACGCCATTGTCAGCTTAGACATTATATACTTACATGTTTATCACTTTTAGCAGTGTTTTATGTAACTTTAAAGGGTTTTTTCTTGTAAAATGACACCAATATTTTGAACTTAGAGACCATTGTGTGTGTGTATGGGAGGCTTTTCAATTTGTGTCGGCCACATCCAGGCGGAAATCCCCAAAATGGCCCCGGATCTGAAGAGGTTAATATGTTTATGTATATAAAATAATTTGAGTAGATGTTATTTGAAGCACACCATAATGGTGACGTCTCCTCATTGACCCTTTGACAGTCTTTATCGTGTATTTATGTCGTTATGTCGGTAATGAAATGGCATGCAAATGTTGGCGTGGAAGTGATTTTGTGTCGACGGCTCTTTCGGCGAGGGGCTTAAGGAGTATTTTGACAGTCTCTGAAGGTGTTGCTTTCAGCCGTTTTAATTGGTAGGAAATCCATTTACAATGTGTGCGCTTTTGACATTTTGCTCTACAAGCAGAAAATAACGTGTGCCCTTCAAAGAGACCGCTTCTGCCTTTCCACAGGAATAATGTTAATGGCCAGATTAGAGCCGCAGAAGTCCACACACAAAGATTGCTTCAAAACATCTAAACCTGCGGTCAGAACGCCGTGAAGCGAAGCACTCAGGCACGCCGGAGGAAGTGACACGTATTGTTTACCTTCAGACAAGTGTCACCTTTTGTTATTTCTACGTAATTGAACATTTTGTTTTAGGTAAAAGTGAGAGAAGCCATTTAGCCGTCATCGCAGCGCTCCGTTTGCTTTTGAAAGTCACCGAAGTTGCAAAGTCATTTCTCTCTTTCTTCTCTGGCACATTATGCTGTTAAAGCTTTTACCATTTTCTGATCTTTTACTGTCTTTTAACTCAAGTGGTGGAGAGACTTGAGTTTACTTTTACACTAGCAAATTTGCCATATCGACATATTTTGAAGCACATCTGTAAAAATAACCCAGTGCTAACATTTCTAAAGAGCATCTATTCTGCTTTTCTCCATGATCATCTTTCTTTAGTGTGTAATGTTGCTGTTTGAGCATAAAAATGTTCCCAAAGTCCCTCCAGCGGGATTTCTGCTCTACATCAGTGAATGTGAATCAAACGCCTGCATTGTAGTTTTGGGATCGAATACGTCACAATATTCCTCATTATAATAATTAATATGCAGGATAAAGAAGCGGGGCCTGGTTGAGTTAGTTAGTCACGTGTTGAAACTAGGGGCGGGATATTTCCCAACACACAACACACTGCTCCAGCCGACCAATCAGAGCGCACTGTGCTGTTGAAGGGGCTTCGTAGAGGTAGGAACTAAACAGAGTTACAGACAAAAAACGCAGGTCAGCCAGACGTAAACAGAGGAGAAGGAATGAATTAAAAACTCATTTTTAAAAGTACAAGAGCCAACATGTTTTGACCAAGCCTGCAGTCTCCCTCTCATTTACTGAAGCGTCCGCGCCTCGATCGCCCCCCGGTGGCCGGTCCCAGTATAGCCGCCCCTCTGTGTTTTCTAATGGACGCGAGGCGAACTAAACAATAAAACTACACTTCAAATATTTTTCCCCAAAGTTAGTTTATCACTGAAGGCAGTTATCATCACGATGATTTCATTTCAAGTGTTCGTTTTTAAAATAAGTTTAGTTTGAGTTAGTTATTTGATGCTATAAAAACGGGGGGTGTGACGTAATGATTGACAGCTGAGACTGACGGCTTCTCTGACTGAAGTTGTCACTGAGGCACTAACAGACTTTTTTCTGAATTTTTGGGAGCAGATTGGAGCTTTAGCTTTAATTTCTACATTTCCATAACTGTTTATTTCACACCAACATAATTAATTGTTCTGCATCTGTGAGAGTGTGGGCGGGCTTTTGATATCGCAGCTGTACTTCCTGCTCTACTTCCTGCGCTCTACTGTGCAACTCCGGTCCCGAAATCTCTACTGCGCAGACTCGGTCCCAAGATGTCCGCGCCGTGCAGGCCGCCTGAAAGCTTCAAATCTGCCATGCGGAAACGGATGATGTCGAGTCGTCCATATTTTTTTTACGGTCTATGGTTTTGACCAACAAATGGTCGTTTTAAGGGCTTTGCCTTTGTTGGTTGAAACATGTTGGCTCTTGTATATATATATATATAAATAAAAAAATACTTCAGCCGTACCAAATAAAGGCTTTTTAATTCATTCGTTCTCCTCTGCTTACGTCTGACTGAGTGCCAACATCTGACTGTTGTGTCATTGGATTTTTCCCTTTCCCAAAGGCACTTGTTTAACTCTACCTGAGCGCCGGATGAAACTCTTATGCAGCGTTCACACCACACGCGAATAACGCGATTTGCGTGAGTGATTTACATCTTAAGTCAATGCAGAGACGCGAATAGGCATTCTGCGGAGCGAGTCGCGTGAATCGCTCAAGTTGAAAAATCTGAACTTTGGATATTCGCGCCACGTTAACCAATGAGGAGCCTGCTTACTGTCACATGGTGAAGTGACGGATGGGAAACCCATAGGGGAAACCCCGAGGCCAGAGTAATTTAAAAATACCACTGTTATTGTATCACAAAATGTAGTTTAAATAGTTTTTCAGGTGAGAATGTAGTTTTTTTTAAAGCTAATAAAATATGTGGTTTATTTATTAAGAGAGCTCCTATTTGAAAATTTGATCTGGTGTTTTCGGAGGTGTGAGACCCAGGCGCTCAGCGGAGCTCAGCGCTCATCAACCCCGGCGAGAGCGGCCTTAACTCGGCTAGTTCGACTGCCGCTGCCTGGCAGAAGCCCCTCCCATGATGCGAATTCGCGTCTGTTGTGTAGTGAATGTCACACGCAAATGAAGTGAATTTCACGCGCGAATGAAGCAAATGGATTCGCATCATTCGCGTGCGGTGTGAACGCAGCATCAGAGTTATTGACAGACTGGGAAAAGAGGAGACGCAACTATGGAGAATATGAGGAAATAATCATCAATCAATCAATCAATCAGCTTTATTTATATCGCTCTTTTACAACGCCGATTGTGTCAAAGCAGCTTCACAGTGTTAAACAGGACAATATTGCAACAGAATTAGATTTGGCTGTACAGTCGTTCTGGAGAAAACAGTGATGTTATCAGCTAATTTTAATTTATCATAGAGCAGATCGGTATTATAGTTCATAAAATTAAATTAGACCTAATTAATTCATTTAATTTGTATATTTATTTGAATAACTTCCATCAATCAGGAAAACCTGCTCTAGTGGAGACCAAAAGGGCATAAAATAGACTCTCTAACTGCTTTATTATCTATCAGGAGCTGAAACTAAACAGGGCTTGGACATTCCTGCAAAGCTCACGATGTGTCTGTTTGTAAATAACTTGCGGTGACATATCGGGGCTTTCCTGGGGTCAAAATACACCAAAAAAATAACTCATTGGACAAACTCAGTTTAATTAAAAACAGGAAAATAGCCTCGACTCGTAAAAACAAATTCTTGCAATTCTTAGTGAGTTGTTGTGTGCGTTCCCGTGACCGCAAGTGAACCCAATGAGCTGTGATTTAACATGTTCTCTTTTTGTGTGAAATGGTAAATATAGTTTTGATCGACACAAATATCAATATTTTGGTGCTATTCTTGCACCACCTTGGCACTGCTGTTCAGGCTACAAGTGTTGGTAAAAATAACCCGGCAGATCTTAATCGCGTTGATCTGAACAGAATAAAACATTGCAGAAATAATAAAAGCCTGCAGAAAAGCAAGGTTGTATTTATGAGATCTCTCGTGAAGTTGATTAATCTGACGCTGTCTGTGACTAACCTTCTGTAAAATAACATTTTCCCATTTTACCCCAAACAACACGAGCGCTATTTGTGTTTGGTCCTGGTGATTGGATCATTATTTGTGTTTTTCTGTTTATTTCGGCAGTGGATGGCTTTATGATTGATTCCTTCACCTCCCGCCTCACTGTTCTCCACATCTGGCTAGTTTTGCAATATTAGGAATCGATTTTTGACTTTTAATTTGAGAATATGGGCTGGTTTTGTGCCCTGCACTTTTCTCAATCAGTGTTAATAAGTGTGTGTGTGTGTGTGTGTGTGTGTGTGTGTGTGTGTGTGTGTGTGTTTATAAGCGTGTGGGGATGGAGCGGTTAACCCGTGTTTATGGGGGACTGTTAACAGGCTTTGCCCTTGAGGTTTTATCAGGCACAATAATTATTTTATTATGTAAATGAAGAACAGGCTATTATTTCATTAGCGAGGCTGAATATTTGCAGCCATAGATTAGTATGCAAATCATCCCCGTTAGTGTCCTTGCATCCGCGCTGAATGTAGGAGTCGCGTCCGGGCCCATCTGGAGTGCGTAATGGACTCATTAAACACGGTGGGATGGTGGCGATCTGGGGCCGTATTCACAAAACATTTGATCTTACCACTAAGAGTTCTCCTAAATGGCAGTAAAAGTTCTTAGTTAAGAGTTTTCTCTTCAAACCTATTCACAAAGCTGCTGAGAGTAACTTTTACTAAGGAATAGAGAGAAGTCTTAAAGTTCATCTTCACACGATATTTTATATTTAGTCTGAGAGCGTATGCAAGTGTATGCACACTATACTGTCCATGTCCAGAAAGGGAATAAAAACATCATCACAGTAGTCCATATGAGACATCAGTGGGTTAATTAGAGTCTCTTGAAGCATCCAAAATACATTTGGGTCCAAAAATAACAAAAACTACGACTTTATTCAGCATTGGCTTCTCTTCCGGGTTTGTGTTCAATCCTCAAGAAAAGATTCAAACGGTTATGAATCAGTGAATCGATCAGTGATTCGGATCGCCAATGTCACGTGATTTCAGCAGTTTGACACGCGATCCGAATCATGAGTCGATTCGCTGATTCATAACCGTTTGAATGGGGCCAGAATAACCGCGGTTAGTGCTAAAATGCTTTGTGAAATACTCTTACCGCAAAAATTTTAGGAGTCCTAAAATTAGGACTGACGCACCCATTATTTTTAAGAGTTTCTCCTAGATCGGTAGCCTGGATCAGCTGAACTCAGCCCCGCCCACAACATTTTGGGGAAAAAATGTGTGTTTTGTGGGTAAAGTGTGTGTTATTTTGGCAAGGTTGTCTGCTAAAATTCGCACTCGTGGGTCTATATATCACATAATTGAGGTCACTTCGACTCGCTGACATGGAAAACAACCCTCGGAAAAAAATGCAGATTTGGCAACACACTTACATTTGTGCAGTTGAGCTCTGTTGACATTTGACAACTAACGTTATGCGTCGCTCCGCTGCTCTGATTGGTTGTAGGTCTGTCCAATCGAGGTCTTTCCTGGTTGGGTTGAAACACACCCCATAATCACAGCCCAATGAGCATCAAACTCATATTCTGACTAGAGCTGAGGATGACCACGGCAGGCTAATAAATCGGAAAGTTAGGAGCTACTTTTAGCCTTAAGATGTTTGGTGAATACGGCCACTGGAGCTCCTGAATAGCCACTTCCCCATTGAAACAGATGAATCCTGTTCATCTGTTCAACACACACACACACACACACGCACACACACACAGACGCTCTGTCCTCGGGCCAGCGATCCACGGTTATTCCGGCCCTCGGCAGAGCCAAGCGCGTCAAACACAGTCAGATGGTGTGTGGAGGTGTTTGGTTTGTGATGCTGAAGAGCATTGTGTGTGTGTGTGTGTGTGTGTGTGTTTCTGTGTGTATGTGGGCAGAGCTCGGTTTCCTGTGCGGTGGATAAATTAAACACTGCGAGACGATCTAGTGGGTGTCGTATTTTGTCTTGAATTTGAAGATGTTTCGGTTTGTTTCCGGAGGCTCGTTGTTTGGCTAGGCATTTAAAACTAAACACACACACACACACGCACACACGCACGCACACGCACACACACACACACACACACACAAACAGACAGACACACACACTCGTACAAAGACACTCAGACAGATGCACACACACACACGTACACACGCACACAAACACACACTCGTAGACGCACGTACACACACACACACTCATACGTACACACACTCATACACAAACAGACAGACACACACACTCGTACAAAGACACTCAGACAGATGCACACACGCACACGTACACACCCACACAAACACACACTCGTAGACGCACGTACACACACACACACTCATACGTACACACACTCATACACAAACAGACAGACACACACACTCGTACAAAGACACTCAGACAGATGCACACACGCACACGTACACACCCACACAAACACACACTCGTAGACGCACGTACACACACACACACACTCATACGTACACACACTCATACACAAACAGACAGACACACACACTCGTACAAAGACACTCAGACAGATGCACACACGCACACGTACACACCCACACAAACACACACTCGTAGACGCACGTACACACACACACAAACTCGTACACGCACACCCACACGTACACAAACACACTTGTACACAGACAGACACTCACACGCACTCATACACAGACAGACAGACACACACACACACACACACAGTCGTACACAGACACATACTTGTACACACGTACACGTACACACAATCACATGTACACACACACTCGTTCACACACACTCGTGTACACACACACTTGTGTATTCATACACTCGTACACACACTCGTGTACACACACACACACACTCGTGTACACACACACACACTCGTACACGCACACTCGTACACAAACACACTCATGTACACACACACACTCGTGTACACACACACACACTCGTGTACACACACTCGTACACATACACTCGTGTACGCACACTTATGTACTTACACTCGTACACACACTCGTGTACACACACTCGTACACGTACACTCGTACACACACTCATGTACTTACACTCGTACACACACTCGTGTACACACACTCGTACACGTACACTCGTACACACACTCATGTACTTACACTCGTACACACACTCGTGTACACACACTCGTACACGTACACTCGTACACACACTCATGTACTTACACTCGTACACACACTCGTGTACACACACTCGTACACGTACACTCGTACACACACTCATGTACTTACACTCGTACACACACTCGTGTACACACACTCGTACACGTACACTCGTACACACACTCATGTACTTACACTCGTACACACACTCGTGTACACACACTCATGTACTTACACTCGTACACACACTCATGTACTTACACTCGTACACACACTCGTGTACACACACTCATACACGTACACTCGTACACACACTCATGTACTTACACTCGTACACACACACACTCGTGTACACACACAAACTCGTATACAGACGTCATTTCAAACCCCTGAAGCAAACACAAAGCAGACGTCGCCTCGGCCTGATTTTCTTGACGTCACACTCGTTCGCTTTCATTTCTCCTGAAGTATATCCGGACCGTAACTCTGCCTAACCCTATTACACTGGGCTTTTTCCCGTCACCGTGCTGTCCTGACACTTTCCATGCTAATGACGGATGATAATAACTGGCTAAAACACTGTTTAATGTTGCTCGATGTTTCATAATGCAACTTTATTAGTGCTCTTGGATGTGTGTGTGTGTGAAATGGCATGTCTTTTAATTTAGTGCGTCTCAAGTGATATTAGCATGACATGGCAGTAAGTCTGTGGATTAGCTGTAAATGACAGCAGTATTATTAGTCTGTCTGTATAATCACTCAGATTACGTGTGCACACACACACACACACACACACACACACACACACACACGTCTCTTCCCTTCTTCAGCTCATTTGCATGTGCTTGAAGTTTCACCAGCACAGGATACTCCCTTAAAGTCCAATTAAAGCGAATGCAGTTGAGTTTATGTCGGGTCTTATATTGGGTTATCATGCAGATAAATGTTTTAAGATTGTAAATAATGTTTTATTCGGGTCTTTTCTGTTGACCGACGAGGGCTCCGTTTGAGTTTGTGTGGTCTCTCGGGAAGGTTTACGACGGGCCGCTTTAATGAACACCTTTATCTGTCGGGATATGTGCTCGCTGTGACATTACTCAGAGGTTGTAAAGGTCAGCGGATGTAAAACACGGAGCGTCTGACCTTTACACAGGTGAGAAAAACTCACATAATGAAGGCACTGCTTTAGTCTCTAACAAGCTCCGAGACGGCCGTGATGATGGTTAATCGCTCAGATGAAGCGCCGGGCGGATGGACTCTACGGAGAGCTTTAGTTACGTTCTGCCGTAATATCAAATGGTGCGACTGGACAGACTACAGAGTTAGCTATAAACTAGCTCATGTTACTAAGCCTATAGTTTAGATTATAATTTAAGAAAACTTACGAACGACTGGTGCAACCTTACCCTGCAAAAAATGCTCTTCTTACTTAGTATTTTTGTCTTGTTTCTAGTCCAAACATCTAAAAATTCTTAAAATAAGAAGTATTTAGAAAAATAATCTTGTTTTCTGTTTGTATTAAGATTATTTTTCTCACCCCATTGGCAGATTATTTATCTTATTTTAAGTAAAAACTCTCTTCATTTTGAGTTATTTTTCCCCAAAACAAGACAATTACTTTTGCTTGTCTAGTAAATGTTTCTTAATATAAGAATTTGTAGATGTTTGGACTAGAAACAAGACAAAAATACTAAGTAAGAAAAGCATTTTTTGCTCTCCTTTACCTCACGGGCCATATCTCGGCACAGATGTGTTCATGAACGTGCTGGTCGTGCCGTGTTGGTGTTTATTTGGTTTGTGGATCCGCCGCTTCACTGGCAGGACAGAGTTATGTCATATAATAAACTCTTTCATTCATTGCTTTACTTTACAAATGTAGTGATGATTGTCAACTGACTGTAGAAGACACACGAGAAACACTAAAACAGACACACACTCACACACTGTGACAGATCGGCCTGTTGCTGCTCTCATATCTGTACACACACTCTCACACACACACACTCATAGACCGATCACTCGCACGCACACACACACCCCAATCACACACACACACTCATCATAGACCGATTTCACACACACACACACACACACACACACACACACACACACACACACACACACACACACACACACACTGTGACAGATCGGCCTGTTGCTGCTCTCATATCTGTACACACACTCTCACACACACACACACACTCATAGACCGATCACTCGCACGCACACACACACCCCAATCACACACACACACTCATCATAGACCGATTTCACACACACACACACACACACACACACACACACACACACACACACACACACACACACACACACACACTCACACTCATAGACCGATCTCACACACACACAAACACACACACACTCATAGACCGATCACACACACTCATAGACCTCTCTCTCTCTCTCTCTCTCTCTCTCTCTCTCTCTCTCTCACACACACACACACACACCCGATCTCTCACACACTCATAGACCCATCTCTCTTTCTCTCTCTCTCTCTCTCTCTCTCTCTCTCTCTCTCTCTCTCTCTCTCTCTCTCTCTCTCTCTCTCTCTCTCGCTCTCTCTCTCTCTCTCTCTCTCTCTCTCACTCTCTCACACACACACACACACACACACACACACACACACACACACACACACACACACACACACACACACACACACACACACACACACACACACACACACACACACACAGAGCAGTCTAGAAAGACGGGCAGATATCACAGAGAGTGAAAGTGAGAAAGGCAACAGGATGTGACACACACTCCTCACAGGAACACAATCCAATATGTTGTGATTGTGAGCATGTAGTAAATTAAAGCCACAGCACATCTCTGACATAGCAAACCGTGTTCGTAACCGTATAAATCACCGCTGACAGGTGTGTGTGGCTGTGCGAGCTTTATAAAGTCTGACTGTATGCGCTTTCTGTTCCTCCTGCAGTTGTGTTAATAAGCGGAAAGTCTACGGGGAAATATGTCACTTTCTCTGCAGTTATTTAAAATGTGTATTTTCATTAGTGTTCACAGATCCGTCTGTGTGTGTCCATCTCACCTACATTAAGTCATCATCAATGAATTTGCTGTACTAATAAAGCCTTCGTGTTCCAGTTCTTACATATATGTAACGTTTCTGTCTTTTATAGGCGGCTGCAGTTTCGATGACGGCCCGGCGCAGTGCGATTACCAGCAGGATCCTTACGACGACTTCGACTGGACACACGTCAGCGCTCAAGAAGTGCCGTATCTGCCCTCAGACCTGCCCCAAGGTGAGTCCAACACACACACACACACGTTTGTTTTTGTGACATATGTGGACATTCCAAAGGCGTAATGGTTTATATACTTGTTTTTTGTACAAACCGTATTTTCTATCCCCTCACACACACACACACACACACACACACACACACACACACACACACACACACACACACACACACACACACACACATGTTTGTTTTTGTGAATTGTGGGGACATTCCATAGGCGTAATGGGTTTTATACTGTACAAACCGTATTGTCTATCCCCTTACACTGCCCCTAAACCTACCCATCACATTTATAAGCCTTTTGTAAAGTGGGGCCATGGGTAATGTCCTCATATTTCACCCTCTCCTGTAATACCTGTGTCATACCCATGGCATTATACACATTTGAGTCCTCATGTCACAAAAACATGCCCACACACACACACACACACTCGTGCACAACACACGTCAGGGCTCAAGAAGTGCCATATCTGCCCCAGAGCCCATCACACACACCTGCCCAAAAGCTGGACTTAGACTCCAGTACACGCGATAAATAAAGGGCTGTGTATTGTTCAAAATCTTTCGATGCGGTGCCAATTTCGATACCTCAGTTTCGATACCGGTTCCTAACGATACTTTTTTCGATACTGACTATCAGCCAGTGGTGGAAAGAGTACTGAAAAGCATACTCAAGCAGAAGGACTGTTACTTGCCTAAAAATGTAGTTCAAGTTGAGTAAAAGTACCTGTCCTAAAAACTACTCAAAGTTGGAGTAAAAAGAATCCCTTTTAAAAGTACTCAAGACTAGTGAGTATTATGCAATGAAGGTTATTCCACCTTATACCCGGCAAATTAAAAATGCAGTGTACTCATTTATGGATGAATGTCAGTAAGAACAAAGAAACCATGAGATCATCAACAGTATTTCAATATTTTATTTGTGACTGCTAGCACTAAAAATACAGCCATGTAATATTTGAGAAAGCATCAATAATCTAGTAAGATTTATGACAACCATTCTGTAGAGGTTTTTGCGGTTAATTAAAAATGGTTGCAAAGTGCTGTACATGAACGATTTTACGTTAAAAAGGGCAGAGTCCTCCAGAAGGTCCTATGGGGCCAGTTTCAAATTTCAGAGAATAAAAAGACAAAGCAAAAATGGATAACGTTTCTAAATGTTTCTCTCCTTTCTTGCCATAAAGGCTACTGTCCAGAATTGTGTGTTTGCTTTGTATCTTTCTATCTGGCTCACTGGGGTTGTTGTAAGGCAGTATTCTTAACACAGTATACACACATTTATTGTGAAAAATGCTTATACACATTTTTAATTGAAAAATGTTCTTTAGGTTTTTACATTCAACATTAAGCATAGCCAGTTTATTCATTTTGGAAACAATATTTTGTAGTCATAATGTGTCACAATTTATCTTACAGTTTAAGGGTGCGTTCACACTTGTAGTTCGGTTAGTTTGGTTCGTTTGGTCCGGACCAAAAAACAAAAACCTATAGTCCTGGTCCGCTTAGCGTTCACACTGGCATTTTTAACAGCGACCCTAAAGTTACCGAACCAAAGGCTCAGGGAGACGCTCACAACCTGATTGGTCGGCTTATATGACGTAGGAGCTGCTTACCGAACATTCAGAACAACGCTGTGTGCTGATTAAACGCCATCGTTTTACACGTGTACACATGGCATTATTTTACCCGCTGAGAACTCATGAAGAGCTCATAAAATGTTCAAAACACTCAAAACAGCTCCAGGATTTCCTCCGTTGTGCAGAAAAGAGACGGCCGTTCTGTCGTCTGTACCGACTGATGGCCAACAGGTCCTCTGATGAGAAGAGCCAGGTCTGCTTTATGTGTTTCTTCTAGCATTTTCAAAACATGCTCGTGGGACCAAATACTGATGAGGCTCTTCCTCGTTGCTCCACGTTTGCCCTCTAACGTTAACGTTACTCATTTTGGATACACCGATCTTTCCGCGTCGTCAAATCAGCTGACTATGCGTCGCATCTTGTGACATCACGTCCGGTTTTTGGTTCGTTCACAGGTCTTTGGCCCGTGTTGCGTTCATATATCAATCGAACCGCACCAGAGTTCGTCTGGAAGCGGACCGAGACTCGTCTTTTAGCTTGTTTGGTGCGCTCCAGGGTTCGGACGGCAGCGTTCACATATGTTCAAATGAACCGCACTAACCGAGCAATCACACCAGGGTTCGTTTTAATCCAACCAAACATGACAAGTGTGAACACAGCCTAAATGTTTTTTCATAGGGCTACATAAAAATAGATAGGAAGGGGGTCCCTCATAAAAGAGTCATCTTATTTTGGGGTCCTTGGCATCATAAAGTTTGAAAACCTCTGATCTGAGGCACGTAGTGAAAGAACACAGAGCGAAACTGGAATAGAAAACGCATGGTTTTATCTTGTTTAAACAGTAAGGCAGATTTAAGAATGTTTTAACGGGCTGCTAACATTTGAACAAATTTGCAGCGCCGTCTTATCGTGTCAGGGTAAAAGCCATTACTGAAGAACTGAGGGTGTTGAGAGAAAATAGGCAGGTAACAGAACATTAATCTTCCTTCAGCTGCCTCTTCCCGCTCGCTGAACACTCTTCGGATGGGATCTGAAAATACTCTGCCATTTACATGACAAAACGTGCAAAGTGCCGAAGGGGAAGGAAAAGGCTTTGGTCAAAGGACTGTCATACGTGACACAATTAAGCTTTTTAAATGCGCTCAAAGAAGACGCGAATAAGAGGAGAGCGGAGCGCTGCGACCTTCACTTTTCACCTCTCCGACGCTTAATCACTCGTTTTCAGACAGGAGATTCTGCTGAGGGAAATTAAAGCATTTCACTCTCAGCTAAATTCCCTAATTAATAAGATATTAAGTTATTAATCAAGGCAGGAGAACAGAGAAGGTCGTCAGCCCGTGCTTTCAGTCAGGTAGGGTTTCACTAGAAGAGGACCTGAAGGAGAACATTACTGGCTTTTACGGTAATATATGGTGCATCTCGCTTGAGGCGTCTGGTTGACGAGCGCATTTGAGCAAATTAACAAATGATAATTTGGCATTTTGTGGTGTTTTTTTTATATTTTTATGCATTTAGCACTCATGGATTTATGGAGGTAAGGACACAGAAATGTGGACAGAAACAAAAGACAGAGGAAAGAGTAGAGGACGGAAAGGGAAAATACAACAAGAAATGGACCGGAAGAGACAAAAAATGCACCGGAAAAGACATAGAGGTAGACAGAAAGAGATAGAAAAGAGGGAGTGAAAGATAGACGGGGAAATTCAGAAGGATGGAAAGGGAACATAGACAGAAATGTGGACAAAGAGAACAAGCTCAAAATATGGACAGGAAGAGACAGAATTAAAGATGGACTGAGGATGGAAAGAGAAAATACACAGAGAGCTTGACAGAAAGAGACATAAATGTGGACACAAAGATAGACTGGAAAAGAGAGAAGCGTGGAAGAGGAAAAGACAGAGAGAGGAAGACCAAAAGAGACATAAATATGGACAGAAAGATATGCAGGAAAAAGATGGAAGAATGGAAAGGGAAAAGACAGAGATGGATAGGAAGATAGATGGGGAAAGAGAGAAGGATGGAAAGGGAAAAGACAGAGATGGACAGAAAGACACAAATATGTGGACAAATTGGAGAGGAAGAGATAAATGTGAATAAAAAGATAGACTGGAAAAGAGACAAGAATGGAAAGGACAAAGACAGAGATGGACAGAAAGAGACATAAATTTGGACAAAATGAAGAGGAAGAGAGAAATGTGGACAAAATAGACTGGAAAACGAGAAGGATGGAAAGGGAAAAGATAGAGAGACAGAATGGAAGGAAGAGAGAAATGTGGACAAAAATGGGCTAGTAAAGAGAGGAGCATGGAAAGGAAAAGACAGAGAGGTGAGACCGAAAGAGACAGAAATTTGGGCATAAAGATATGCAGGAAAGAGAGAGAAGGATGGAAAGGAAAAAGACAGGGAGATGGAAGGAAAAAGACAGAGAACAAGACCGAAAGATGGACAGGAACAGCAGAAATGTGGACCGAAAGATAGATAGGGAAAGTGAGAAGGATGGAAAGAAGAAAAAAGATAGAGAGTGGACAGAAAGAGACAAAAATGGAGAGGAGATCAAGACAAAAAGATAGTCAGGAAGAGACAGAATTGTGGACAGAAAAATGGAAGGAAAAGAGAATGGAAATTGAAAAGACAGATGAACAGGAAAAGACAGAAAAAATGGACAGGAGAACAAGACAGGAAAAAGAGACGGATAGAAAAAGACAGAAATGAGGACAAAATGGAAAGGTGATCAAGACAAAAAGATGGACAGGAATGACACACACAATAAAAGAAAGCGATGCAGAGGTGGATGGACAGATGGAGAAAGGAAAAGGGTATCTGTCACAGAGGTTTATCATAACTTCATGAGCATGAGGCTGGCTATAGTCATTCACTCAGAAAGGGTTTTCTAACGTGACGTAGATGAGTTTGCATGATGCGTTTCCCCCATAATGCCAAGCGCTAAGTGCCGCTCGCTTGGTCCTGAAGGGAGTCGTTTGGGACTCACTGAAACAGGACATGAACACACACACACACACACACCTGGAGAGGCTCTGCTCCTACAGGGACAGGCGTTGAGTTCTGCTGCATTAGCACTGACGCATTCGATGCTAGGCTTGTTTTGCGTATCACTCTGCCTTCAGCCCCTTCACACTGATAGGATTGTGTAGTAAATAAAGCAACCAGAAGTTGCTTGTTTTCATTGATATTTGGGACCTGAAGGCCGACTGTTAGACGTGAAGTTGCATTGGAATACAGACACTAAAGCTCATGTGATCCCACCGCTGATTTGGGGGTTATGGGTTTGGGAAAAGGCCTTAAAGATCACCTTTAAAATGTGAATGAGTGTTGTTCGGAGCTCTTTATGAACCGGCTCAGATGTAAAATTGGGACGTCTCAGCTGAGGGCACTGCGATCCGCCTCATGGATCGGCCTCAGGATGCTTACGCACACACTGATTGTCATGCCATTTGCTACGCACCTAAATCTCCAGCTGCAAAACCTGATGAAGACGCCACGCATTGCTCACCTTCGTTCATTTTCTATATTTATACAGGCAGTGCAGAATTATTAGGCAAATGAGTATTTTGACCACATCATCCTCGTTTTGCATGTTGTCTTACTCCAAGCTGTATAGGCTGGAAAGCCTACTACCAATTAAGCATATTAGGTGATGTGCATCTCTGTAATGAGAAGGGGTGTGGTCTAATGACATCAACACCCTATATCAGGTGTGCATAATAATTAGGCAACTTCCTTTCCTTTGGCAAAATGGGTCAAAAGAAGGACTTGACAGGCTCAGAAAAGTCAAAAATAGTGAGATATATTGCAGAGGGATGCAGCAGTCTTAAAATAGCCAAGCTTCTGAAGCGTGATCATCGAACAATCAAGCGGTTCATTCAAAATAGTCAACAGGGTCGCAAGAAGCGTGTGGAAAAACCAAGGCGCAAAATAACTGCCCGTGAACTGAGAAAAGTCAAGCGTGCAGCTGCCAAGATGCCACTTGCCACCAGTTTGGCCATATTTCAGAGCTGCAACATCACTGGAGTGCCCAAAAGCACAAGGTGTGCAATACTCAGAGACATGGCCAAGGTAAGAAAGGCAGAAAGTCGACCACCACTGAACAAGACACACAAGCTGAAACGTCAAGACTGGGCCAAGAAATATCTCAAGACTGATTTTTCTAAGGTTTTATGGACTGATGAAATGAGAGTGAGTCTTGATGGGCCAGATGGATGGGCCCATGGCTGGATTTGTAAAGGGCAGAGGGCTCCAGTCCGACTCAGACGCCAGCAAGGTGGAGGTGGAGTACTGGTTTGGGCTGGTATCATCAAAGATGAGCTTGTGGGGCCTTTTCGGGTTGAGGATGGAGTCAAGCTCAACTCCCAGTCCTACTGCCAGTTTCTGGAAGACACCTTCTTCAAGCAGTGGTACAGGAAGAAGTCTGCATCCTTCAAGAAAAACATGATTTTCATGGAGGACAATGCTCCATCACACGCGTCCAAGTACTCCACAGCGTGGCTGGCAAGAAAGGGTATAAAAGAAGAAAATCTAATGATATGGCCTCCTTGTTCACCTGATCTGAACCCCATTGAGAACCTGTGGTCCATCATCAAATGTGCGATTTACAAGGGAAAACAGTACACCTCTCTGAACAGTGTCTGGGAGGCTGTGGTTGCTGCTGCACGCGATGTTGATGGTGAACAGATCAAAACACTGACAGAATCCATGGATGGCAGGCTTTTGAGTGTCCTTGCAAAGAAAGGTGGCTATATTGGTCACTGATTTGTTTTTGTTTGGTTTTTGAATGTCAGAAATGTATATTTGTGAATGTTGAGATGTTATATTGGTTTCACTGGTAAACATAAATAATTGAAATGGGTATAAATTTGTTTTTTGTTAAGTTGCCTAATAATTATGCACAGTAATAGTCACCTGCACACACAGATATCCCCCTAAAATAGCTAAACCTAAAAACTAAAACTTCCAAAAATATTCAGCTTTGATATTAATGAGTTTTTTGTGTTCATTGAAAACATGGTTGTTGTTCAATAATAAATTTAATCCTCAAAAATACAACTTGCCTAATAATTCTGCACTCCCTGTATAGCCCAAAGTGCTTTCCAAACAATACACAAAACACAAATAACAAGGATAAAAACTCAGGGAGATACCAGGAACATCTATAACGTTCCTGTAGCTCAAACAGTAGAGCGTGGCGCTAGCAACACCAAGGTCATGGGTTCGATTCCCAGGGAAAGCAAGAACTGACAAAAAATGTTAAATGTGTACCTAGAATGCAATTTAAGTCGCGTCTGCCAAATGCATAAATGTAAATGACACCGTCATCTCCCGCTCCCGCTTCCATGTGAGGATGCCTGATGATGTTAGCTGCGTCCGAAACTTACCTCACGAAACGGACAGGCTTCTTATTACTTAAGCATGTATCGGCCCAGGACGGCGGTACTTCTTTTTCCTCATTCAGGCCCGTCTCGTGTCAGCTTTCAAGGTACACTTAACTGTGGATGATTATGAAAACAAGATAATCGAGGTAAAATGATTATTGTGTCCAGCAAACTTCACAACTGTTTACTTTCGTTCCGCATTAATGAGCATTTTAACATAAACTGCAGGACGTGCTTCAATAAACATTAAAAGTGTTATTCATCGCCATATCTAGTATTAATATTATTATTACTGTTATTACTGTTGGTATTATTATTGATACAAATGTTGTTATTATTATTATGATTTATCAATTGACAATTATCATCACCCCTTTTTTTATTAGTTTTTTTTTAGTACCATTACTGTTATTATTATCATCATTATTATTATCTATTATTGATGTTACTATTGCCGTCAGCACAACTGATCACCATCTTTAGTATCATTATTGTTATATATAAATATTGACAATTATTAAACATTATCATCATTATTAATATACATGCTATTACTATTTAAATACTTCTACTATTACTATTATTATTTGTCAGTTCTGCTTATTTTAGTTTTATTGCTGTTACTATTACTGCTGTTTTGTTGTTGTGTTGTGTGGTTACTCTATTGTAAGTTTTGCATTCCTAATAAATACAAAAAAAAAAGCACATTAAGCAGCGAAGGAGACGAGATGGAGCGGAGCGCACATAAGCGAAGTAACGCACATGGGCTTCAGATACACACCTAAAACAAACAACACAACACACCTACACACACATATGTTGAAATGCCTTTGTAAGGTTCCTCATAAACACAGTGGGTTATGTCTTAAGTAAGGGATAATGTCCACCCAGCCGGTTGTTATCTCAGAATAAACCCCTCCAGAGTGATCAGGACCCGAGGCGAAGCGGAGCGTCACTCTGAAGGGGTTTATTCTGAGATAACAACCGGCTGGGTGGACATTATCCCGCTTATTACACGCCTACTAGTCTCAAATAAATCATTATTAGACACAAAATATTGTCTTGAGATTAAATATTTTATTAGCTCTTACACAAAGCTTCCGCGAAGAAAAACAGTTCCAGACTGCTTTAAGCCTTTATCTATCGCTGCTAAATGTTGAGAATGAATGCTGAAAGGGTTAGTTCACCCAAAAATGAACCCAAGCCTCTGATTTACTCACCCTCAGGTCATTATAGGTGTTTATGACATTCTTCTGTCAGACAAATACAATCAGAGTTATATTTAAAAAGTCCAGGCTAACGTTAATCCCAGCAGTAGTTGGAGCTGTTTCTGAAGTCCATTAAATGCAGCTGTCCGTCAAATAACGTGCTCCACACGACTCCGATGGGTTAACAGAGCCTTCTGATTCCAATCGATGCGTTTGTGTCAGAAAAATATCTATATTTAAAACTTTATAAAGGAAACCCGCCTTGAAGTCTTCCATTGTAACCCACGGCTGTTTAAGCCACAAGATGGCGCCAGCGTTAAGCACAGAAGTAGAACCGGTCAAGATAACTCGCAGTACCCGGATGAGCGGTGTGTGTTATCTGGAAATAACGTACCGCTGGAATGAGCGATTGACCAATCAGAATCAAGTATTTCACAGAGCCGTGTAATAAGTCAATATAAACCCTGAGAAAGAGCGAGTGTAATGGTATATTGGATCCGTGCATCTCTTAAAGTGACAGCAGCATAATAAACCTGCTGCAGTCATTAATGCTAATCAAAGGAAAACGATAAAATCACTAACTGCTCTTGAATGAATAAACTGTTAATGTTAGTCATATCTTGAAATAAGACTTTGAGCATATCACCCACAAATAATCATGTTATTTTGTTGACCGAAATCATCGTGATTTCTGATTTTTGCCCTGATCTCGAGCAGCAGGTTTAAATGGAGTGAAGGTCACTGCAGGGCACAGAACGCATCTGGGAGTAGCCTTGACATGCCAGTTTAAATGCCGTTTCACACAGCACTCCCTTATCATCCACCCTACTCTGCTTTATTTTACTGTCATGTTCTACTCATCCCACACAGTGCTTCAACTCCATATCTTGATCAGTTTATGGGAAACCGTTCTCAAGCAGCATTTTGTTACATGCTACTCATCTGTGACCTCTTGGAGAAATGATTTGACTACACTGCAAGCGTTGCTGAAATCACTCTCTACTTTGAAACGAATCTGTATGGAATGAGAAGGAACATCTCTGCTTTTGTCCATTGTTAGTCTTCATCAAGCAGACATCTCTGACTGTTGCATCTCGTCTCACGCACTGAAAAATTGCATTTCTAAGATGGTGGGTAAAAATAGTACAATCATAGACAGTCCTACTTCATGGACAGTAGTTTTTTAATTTATTCAAAAAACTATGATCTCATTTATGTTGATTAACACATCAGTATTCACTAAATATTGAACCCTTATTTATGTAAGTGATAAACAGCAGTGTTTACCTAAATGCAATTTATAATTACACTGCAAAAAAAACATTTCTTACTTAGTATTTTTGTCTTGTTTCTAGTCCAAACATCTAAAAAAAAAATGAAACACTGATCGCAAATTTTCCTGCCATCCTCCTGTCAGACTAGCAGCGAAAAAATAAAATATTCAATACTGTGTAGTATAGTGTGTATAATATATAATATAGTGTATAATATCTGTTTATTAATTTGAGAAATGTCGCTGTCAAAAGAAAACAAAGATTCTGGTAAACGTGTGTCTACGCGTGAGCTAACAGTCAAGGATGAGGATGGCACACACAGATTTATACACACATGACTTTGGTCAAGTTAAGCTGTAAAATAAATAGTTTAACCCTTTAAATGCAAAGATTTCAACAAAAAGCGATTTTCTCAGGTTTTTAATTGGAAAAAGAAAGAAGACGGCCATAATTCAAATGGATATATATTTTAAACCATTCAAGGTATGACTTTGAGTAGGGTATCATTTTAAAGCTTATGGTCTCCTCTTACCATTGATACCAAGATCTCAATTTAGAAATTTGGGTGACAGTGACTCCTTTTGCTGGATCAGGTCACAATTATAATTTGAAGGAAATAATTCTGTGAACACTATTCAGAATTCAAGGCTATGTGTGATACAGCGTTTTGTAATGTTGCTACTTGGACGATGTAGCTTGGTATTGGGCAAGGAATGTTATTTTTTAAAATCTTTACCTTTAGGAAACGGCAAAACCGTCCCGCTCCTGAAAACTGGTGGCTCGGACTGGTTATGAAAACTGGTGGCTCGGACTGGTTATGAAAACTGGTGGCTCGGACTGGTTATGAAAACTGGTGGCTCTACCTGGTTATGAAAACTGGTGGCTCGGACTGGTTATGAAAACTGGTGGCTCGGACTGGTTATGAAAACTGGTGGCACGGACTGGTTATGAAAACTGGTGGCTCGGACTGGTTATGAAAACTGGTGGCTCGGACTGGTTATGAAAACTGGTGGCTCGGACTGGTTATGAAAACTGGTGGCTCGGACTGGTTATGAAAACTGGTGGCTCTACCTGGTTATGAAAACTGGTGGCTCGGACTGGTTATGAAAACTGGTGGCTCGGACTGGTTATGAAAACTGGTGGCTCTACCTGGTTATGAAAACTGGTGGCTCTGGCTGGTTATGAAAACTGGTGGCTCTGGCTGGTTATGAAAACTGGTGGCTCGGACTGGTTATGAAAACTGGTGGCTCGGACTGGTTATGAAAACTGGTGGCTCGGACTGGTTATGAAAACTGGTGGCTCGGACTGGTTATGAAAACTGGTGGCTCTACCTGGTTATGAAAACTGGTGGCTCTGGCTGGTTATGAAAACTGGTGGCTCGGACTGGTTATGAAAACTGGTGGCTCGGACTGGTTATGAAAACTGGTGGCTCGGACTGGTTATGAAAACTGGTGGCTCGGACTGGTTATGAAAACTGGTGGCTCGGACTGGTTATGAAAACTGGTGGCTCGGTCTGGTTATGAAAACTGGTGGCTCGGACTGGTTATGAAAACTGGTGGCTCGGACTGGTTATGAAAACTGGTGGCTCGGACTGGTTATGAAAACTGGTGGCTCGGACTGGTTATGAAAACTGGTGGCTCGGACTGGTTATGAAAACTGGTGGCTCTGGCTGGTTATGAAAACTGGTGGCTCGGACTGGTTATGAAAACTGGTGGCTCGGACTGGTTATGAAAACTGGTGGCTCTACCTGGTTATGAAAACTGGTGGCTCTACCTGGTTATGAAAACTGGTGGCTCGGACTGGTTATGAAAACTGGTGGCTCGGACTGGTTATGAAAACTGGTGGCACGGACTGGTTATGAAAACTGGTGGCTCTGGCTGGTTATGAAAACTGGTGGCTCGGACTGGTTATGAAAACTGGTGGCACGGACTGGTTATGAAAACTGGTGGCTCTACCTGGTTATGAAAACTGGTGGCTCTACCTGGTTATGAAAACTGGTGGCTCGGACTGGTTATGAAAACTGGTGGCTCGGACTGGTTATGAAAACTGGTGGCTCGGACTGGTTATGAAAACTGGTGGCTCGGACTGGTTATGAAAACTGGTGGCTCTGGCTGGTTATGAAAACTGGTGGCTCGGACTGGTTATGAAAACTGGTGGTTCGGACTGGTTATGAAAACTGGTGGCTCGGACTGGTTATGAAAACTGGTGGCTCGGACTGGTTATGAAAACTGGTGGCTCGGACTGGTTATGAAAACTGGTGGCTCGGACTGGTTATGAAAACTGGTGGCTCGGACTGGTTATGAAAACTGGTGGCTCGGACTGGTTATGAAAACTGGTGGCTCGGACTGGTTATGAAAATTGGTGGCACGGACTGGTTATGAAAACTGGTGGCTCTACCTGGTTATGAAAACTGGTGGCTCTACCTGGTTATGAAAACTGGTGGCTCGGACTGGTTATGAAAACTGGTGGCTCGGACTGGTTATGAAAACTGGTGGCTCTGGCTGGTTATGAAAACTGGTGGCTCTGGCTGGTTATGAAAACTGGTGGCTCTGGCTGGTTATGAAAACTGGTGGCTCTGGCTGGTTATGAAAACTGGTGGCTCTGGCTGGTTATGAAAACTGGTGGCTCTGGCTGGTTATGAAAACTGGTGGCTCTGGCTGGTTATGAAAACTGGTGGCTCTGGCTGGTTATGTGCGTTTGAAGGTCTTCAGTTACTGTGAGCGTTTGAAGATCATTGGGAAGGACGAGTTTTCCGCTCTACATCTCCTGCCAAAGTGTTGGCCTGACAAAAGGGGCCGTTAATGTGGGTCACCTCCACTAATGTGGCTCAGGACGCCGCGCCGGCCTGTAGGATACTGTAGGATTCGGACTGATGTTTGCCCCAGCGGTGGCGTAGGTGTTTTGCGATTCGGCTGTTAGTGTTGTGGGAAGCGTGACGGCCATCTTGAGTGTCTTCTGTCAGCCATCTTGTTGAGAGTCGATGTGTTTTGACAACGCTCATCTACTTCATTAGCCTAGTTTCGAGATAATGGCTACTGTGCATTTCTTTTCAATTGGAAATTCTTCACAAACGGTCATTAGGCTGTGTTTGATGCCACGGAATGACACAATTTAAATGCATTCAGGTTTTATTTTTCTCCCACCATGCGAGTGTTTCCTCTCACAAACAGCAGATGCGCTCCGGGTCCAGGCTGGCCCTTCTTTCTTTCTTTCTTTCTTTCTTTCTTTCTTTCTTTCTTTCTTTCTTTCTTTCTTTCTTTCTCTCTTTCTTTCTTTCTTTCTTTCTTTCTTTCTTTCTTTCTTTCTTTCTTTCTTTCTTTCTTTCTTTCTTTCTTTCTTTCTTTCTTTCTTTCTTTCTCTCTCTCTCTCTCTCTCTCTCTCTCTCTCTCTCTCTCTCTCTCTCTCTCTCTCTCTCTCTCTCTCTCTCTCTCTCTCTCTCTCTCTCTCTCTCTCTCTCTCTCTCTCTCTCTCTCTCTCTCTCTCTCTCTCTCTCTCTCTCTCTCTCTCTCTCTCTCTCTCTCTCTCTCTCTCTCTCTCGGCAGGGATCTGAATGTGAATGCCCACATTTCTACATCTCTGCCAAAAACCCAACAGCCCATTTCAGCTCTTCACATTTCATGAGCTGGGGATGGGCTGTGTTTGACAGGTCTGTTTTCTCTCTGAATGTTGAGCGATATCAGATCAGCTTCAGTCATTCGGTGTAAAGTGCAGCTGTGCTAATGAACTAGTGTAATGGAGATTTACGTTGAAGGCTTCTAAAAGATTAAAAAAATAAAATGAATCTCAAAGTAATTAGTAAAACAGCAACAAAGGCCATCTATGCTACTTCATGATCTATTTAATGCTGCTCAAATGTACAATGCAATTACAATCACATGTTCAATAGAGAAATACACTCACCTAAAGGATTATTAGGAACACACACTAATCCTGTGTTTGACCCTTTCTCCTCCAGAACTGCCTTAATTCTACGTGGCATTGATCAACAAGCTGCTGAAAGCATTCTTTAGAAATGTCGGCCCATATTGATAGGAGAGCATCTTGCAGTTGATGGAGATTTGTGGGATGCACATCCAGGGCACGAAGCTCCCGTTCCACCACATCCCAAAGATGCTCTATTGGGTTGAGATCTGGTGACTGTGGCGGCCATTTTAGTACAGTCAACTCATTGGCATGTTCAAGAAACTGATTTGAAATGATTGGAGCTTTGTGACATGGTGCATTATCCTGCTGGAAGTAGCCATCAGAGGATGGGGACATGGTGGTCATAAAGGGATGGACATGGTCAGAAACAATGCTCAGGTAGGCCGTGGCATTTAAACGATGCCCAATTGGCACTAAGGGGCCTAAAGTGTGCCAAGAAAACATCCCCCACACCATTACACCACCACCACCAGCCTGCACAGTGGTAACAAGGCATGATGGATCCATGTTCTCATTCGGTTTACGCCAAATTCTGACTCTACCATCTGAATGTCTCAACAGAAATCGAGACTCATCAGACCAGGCAACATTTCTCCAGTCTTCAACTGTCCAATTTTGGTGAGCTTGTGCAAATTGTCGCCTCTTTTTCCTATTTGTAGTGGAGATGAGTGGTACCCGGTGGGGATCCACAAATGCTTTGCTGCATACCTTGGTTGTAACGAGTGGTTATTTCAGTCAAAGTTGCTCTTCTATCATCGCCCAAAGGAATGCCACATACTGGATGTTTTTGCGTGGAAAAAAAAATCACAGTAACTGAGCAGATTGTGAAATACTTATTCATTCATCTATTTATTCGTCCGTCCGTCCATCCATCCATCCATCCATTTATTAATCCATCCATCCATCCATCCATCCATCCATCCATCCATCCATCCATCAATTTATTCATCTGTCAATCTATCCATTCATCAATTTATTCATCCATCCATTCATCCATCTGTCCATCCACTCATTCATTCATTCATTCATTCATTCATTCATTCATTCATTCATTCATCAATTTATCCATCCATCCATCCATCCATCCATCCATCCATCCATCACCTATTCATTCATTCATTCATTCATTCATTCATTCATTCATTCATTCATTCATTCATTTATTCATCCATCAATTTATTCATCTGTCCATTCATCAATTTATTTATCCATCCATCCATCCATCCATCCATCCATCCATCCATCCATCCATCCATCCATCCATCCATCCATCCATCCATCCATCCATCCATCCATCCATCCATTCATTCATCCATCTGTCCATCCATTCATTCATCCATCCATCCATTCATTCATCCATCCATCTGTCCATCCACCCGTTCATCCACCCATTCATTCATTCATTCATTCATTCATTCATTCATTCATTCATTCATTCATTCATTCATTCATTTGTCTGTCCATTCGTCATTTATCTGTCCATTCACCCATCCATTTATTCATCTATTGTGTTCCATCTGTCCAGTTGTCCGTCCGTGGGTCAATCCAGAAATGAAGCAAGTGGCTGTATTTATAATCGTGTCATTGAATCATTAACTCTCACGGTTCGCTCACAGCTACAGATTAATTTACTAATGAATCTCCGCTGTGTGTTGCTTGGAGACTCACAACTGTTCTGTGGCTTTCACTGGAACTATTATTCTGTTGCAAAATACAGCAAAGAATACGGACCCAAAATCAGTGTCACATTTGCAGTCGATCTGTGAAGGGGTTACTTTGCCTGTTGGAAATTCATGCTCGGTTTTCTCAAGTACCACTGATGCAATTTTTTAGGTTTAATCTCAACGATACATGGAGTTTAACACGATCAGAGAGAGGGTGCAAATTGTGCATTTAAAGCTAAATAATGGTGCAAAACCATATAAACAGTGTTTGTTCTCTCTTCTGGAGGTTCTGGGTGTGTCAGCATGTGTGGGATTCAGGGCCGTTTTGGCACACGTGTAACAAGAACATTGTTTTTACAGCTCAGTCATGCTCTGATTCCACTGAGGAGGGACTTTAAGATCAGACCTCTGAGCACGCTGTAATAATGCACTGCACATTTCACACACCAGACTATTTGCTCTGTGTGCTCGCGTCGAACTCCTACACCCTCCAAACGACATCTGTTTTACATCAAATGGTTGATGTAATGACTGGTAGTTTTCTTCTCTTACTCACTATCTTGTTTCCCAATATCTCTCTCTTCTTTCCTCATTTCTCAACCTCTTGATTCAAAGGGGTCGTCTTAGATATTTTTGTGTTAGTTTGATTTTCTACTGGTCTACTGATAATATTTAAAGTGTTTTGTGCCAAAAAAAGGCAACGTGGGTCATTTTTCTTTGCTCCTGCGCCTTTAAGAAATGCCTCTTAACATGTGAAATGAGCAAGAGTTCAAACTGAAATGGGAGTCTTCTGTGGTGTTTTTGTGAGCGTTGCTGAATTACTTTTTGAGAGAAATATATTTTTTTGTTATAGTAAATGTCCTTTTTTGCCGTTTCAGACTTTCTCAAAACTGCTGTCCTATTTTCCACTGTGTGAAGCAGCTCTGTAAATTACTGTCTTTTAAAGCTCACAAGCTGATCCATTCTTCAGAGAGCCCTTGAAATTGAAGTTTTGTGGCTTTTAGTCCATGTCTATTAGCTTTATGGTCATCTGTGTGCTAGTGTACTTTTAGCAGAGAAGGCATTTATAGTCTTTCTTTCTCCGAAAACAGAACACAAATATTGATGACATCATCTTCCACTCAGGGGCGTATGCAAATTGGCGGTAAACTTTGACTAATAAAAATGGTAAACTTTGACTAATAAAAATGGTAAACTTTGACTAATAATAAAAACGGTAAACTTTGACTAATAATAAAAACGGTAAACTTTGACTAATAATAAAAACGGTAAACTTTGACTAATAAAAACGGTAAACTTTGACTAATAATAAAAACGGTAAACTTTGACTAATAAAAACGGTAAACTTTGACTAATAATAAAAACGGTAAACTTTGACTAATAATAAAAACGGTAAACTTTGACTAATAAAAACGGTAAACTTTGACTAATAATAAAAACGGTAAACTTTGACTAATAATAAAAACTTTAAACTTTGACTAATAAAAACGGTAAACTTTGACTAATAATAAAAACGGTAAACTTTGACTAATAAAAACGGTAAACTTTGACTAATAAAAACGGTAAACTTTGACTAATAATAAAAACGGTACACTTTGACTAATAATAAAAACTTTAAACTTTGACTAATAAAAACGGTAAACTTTGACTAATAATGAAAACGGTAAACTTTGACTAATAAAAACGGTAAACTTTGACTAATAAAAACGGTAAACTTTGACTAATATCCTCCATTGCTTGCAAAGCCTTGACAACATTGCTAATCAATCACAGCTGTTAATTTCAGTTGTGTAATGAGCAAAGTGAAGTCAAATGCATGTCTCTCTCACAAAACATCACAAACACTTTTCTGGCCAAGGCAGTGGCGCATGTATTCATTGTGGTGGATGGAATCCCATAATGCATTGCGAAAAATAAGAGTAGTGATCAACCAATATATTCTCATGGCCGATATATGGCATTCTTAATTATCAGCATCGTCCGATCGGTATCTCTGTTTGGCTGATGTGTTGGAAGCCAGACTTTCATTTTGACATTGAGCAGGGCTTTTATTTTGAAAGCGCTGAGATTGCCTGATATCATATATATTGCCTTTATTTCAGGCTTCCTGCTCTCTTAGATATCGGTATCAGTTATAAAAAATTCAATAGCGGGCTACTACTAAAAAATAATTATATTATAAGCGTTTTAGTGTGTACTTAGTATTTAGCTTTGATTATGTTGCTGTCGTGAGTTTCTATTTCATTTGGACGCTCCCTATGTAGACAGCTATGGAATTACATATTTATTAAATTACAAATAACATAATTATTTTTACATTTATTTTTATAGCCGTATGGGAATAAGTGGGTATGTTTTACCTCAATCGAGCTCAGAGAAAATGTGGAAATAAATACAGATATATATAAATACAAATATACATTTATAAATGTATAAAATAAATACATGTATAAATAAATAAATGTTGACATAAATACAAATTACATAAATAAATGTAAAACAAATACAATTATAAATAAACTTATAAATAAATAAAAATATACATAAATACATGCAGAAACAAATAAATGTAGAAATAAAGAAAGAAAGAAAAATACAAATATACATTAATTCAAATATAAATACATGTATAAATAAATAAATGTGGGAATAAATACAAATATGCATAAATACAAATATACATAAATGCAAATGCACATAAATGTATAAATAAATAAACAATGACATAAATACAAATATACATAAATGAATGTAGAAGCAAATACATGTAGAAATAAATAAATATAGACAAATACAAATATAAATAAATGTAGACATAAATAAATATATACATAAATACAAATATAAAAATATGGTGACAAATTAAATGTAGAAATGAGTAAATGTAGGCATAAATGCAAATATGCATACATGTATAAAAAATAAATGTTGACATAAAAACAAATATGCATGCATACAAATATACATAAATAAATGTTAACATAAATACAAATATACATAAATAAATGTATAAATAAATAAATGTAGACATAAATGCAAATATACATAAATGTATAAAAAATATCGACATAAAAACAAATATGCATAAATACAAATATACATAAATAAATGTCGACATAATGTTGACATAAATACAAATATGCATAACTGTAGAAATAAATAATTGTGGGGAAAATACAATCATACATAAATAAGGAAATAAATGTATAGATACTTTTTATATTTCTTTCTGTACGTATTTCTTCTATTATATAGTCAGCTTTGGAGTCCCGTAGGCCGTGCGCGCGCGCGTCCTTGAGGTCTGTTGGCTGGTTTCACCCGTGAGGTTTGAGGTGTAAGCAGAGAGTTGGTCTGGGTGTAGATGTGTGTAATTATGGGTGTGGTGGTTTAGTCTCCAGCATACGAACACAAACCACCGCTCTGTCCTCGCTAAACCAGCCTCCGCTCTGAGCTTGGTGGAGCGCTCGCGTTCATGTTTTCTTGTGGCTCTGAGCGCCGGCCAAACTCGCATGTCTAATATGTCCAGCCTTCTGCCGTTGCTCTCGCCGTTTTCTTCTTCGTTTTACACTGAAGTGATTAATAATCAGCGGACATCAACCTTCTCCAAACTCTCCAGCACGTGTTCATGAGGAAGCTCTTGCATAAATCAAAAATCATGGACACGTTTCATTTTCTGCCAGTAAGTTTTGGCTGGACGATAGTGCCATCTGGATACGCCGGTTAGCTCACGTGAGCAACCTTTGACCTTTGGGAAGAAATGACTGTTTACCCAACGGGCGTTTATAGAGGATACACACACACACACACACACACACACACACACACACACACACACACACACACACACACACACACACGCATATGGCTGTTCTCACCTGCAGTCATTAGTGTCTTGCTGTGAGCGCTCTGCTTTCCCCGGGAGCAAATTCGCTTATTCCGGCAGCGTTCGCAAGTGCTCTGTAATCCAGCTGCAAGGTGCGAGTTCACTTACCGGAGACGCCCAGCTGATAGTTTAACTTCCTGTTTGCACAGGTCGTATTTAGCTATATTACAGGTCTCTCTGAAATACTTGATTGTGATTGGTAGATGGTGCCATTCTGTTGTCTAATATTTGCTTATAATGGCTCTAATCAGACGTGTGTGTGGGCGGAGTCTCTCTGCAGGCGCACTGCACTGGCAACCAAATAAATCAAAACTCACAGCCAATCAGACGTGTGTGTGGGCGGAGTCTCTCTGCAGGCGCACTGCACTGGCAACCAAATAAATCAAAACTCACAGCCAATCAGACGTGTGTGTGGGCGGAGTCTCTCTGCAGGCGCACTGCACTGGCAACCAAATAAATCAAAACTCACAGCCAATCAGACGTGTGTGTGGGCGGAGTCTCTCTGCAGGCGCACTGCACTGGCAACCAAATAAATCAAAACTCACAGCCAATCAGACGTGTGTGTGGGCGGAGTCTCTCTGCAGGCGCACTGCACTCGCAACCAAATCAATCAAAACTCACAGCCAATCAGACGTGTGTGTGGGCGGAGTCTCTCTGCAGGCGCACTGCACTCGCAACCAAATAAATCAAAACTCACAGCCAATCAGACGTGTGTGTGGGCGGAGTCTCTCTGCAGGCGCACTGCACTGGCAACCAAATCAATCAAAACTCACAGCCAATCAGACGTGTGTGTGGGCGGAGTCTCTCTGCAGGCGCACTGCACTCGCAACCAAATAAATCAAAACTCACAGCCAATCAGACGTGTGTGTGGGCGGAGTCTCTCTGCAGGCGCACTGCACTCGCAACCAAATCAATCAAAACTCACAGCCAATCAGACGTGTGTGTGGGCGGAGTCTCTCTGCAAGCACACTGCACTGGCAACCAAATCAATCAAAACTCACAGCCAATCAGACGTGTGTGTGGGCGGAGTCTCTCTGCAAGCACACTGCACTCGCAACCAAATCAATCAAAACTCACAGCCAATCAGAAGAGCGTGTGGGCGGAGTCTCTGCAGGCGCACTGCACTCGCTACCAAATCAATCAAAACTCACAGCCAATCAGACGTGTGTGTGGGCGGAGTCTCTCTGCAAGCACACTGCACTCGCAACCAAATCAATCAAAACTCACAGCCAATCAGAAGAGCGTGTGGGCGGAGTCTCTCTGCAAGCACACTGCACTCGCAACCAAATCAATCAAAACTCACAGCCAATCAGAAGAGCGTGTGGGCGGAGTCTCTCTGCAGGCGCACTGCACTCGCTACCAAATCAATCAAAACTCACAGCCAATCAGACGTGTGTGTGGGCGGAGTCTCTCTGCAAGCACACTGCACTCGCAACCAAATCAATCAAAACTCACAGCCAATCAGAAGAGCGTGTGGGCGGAGTCTCTCTGCAAGCACACTGCACTCGCAACCAAATCAATCAAAACTCACAGCCAATCAGAAGAGCGTGTGGGCGGAGTCTCTCTGCAGGCGCACTGCACTCGCTACCAAATCAATCAAAACTCACAGCCAATCAGACGTGTGTGTGGGCGGAGTCTCTCTGCAAGCACACTGCACTCGCAACCAAATCAATCAAAACTCACAGCCAATCAGAAGAGCGTGTGGGCGGAGTCTCTCTGCAAGCACACTGCACTCGCAACCAAATCAATCAAAACTCACAGCCAATCAGAAGAGCGTGTGGGCGGAGTCTCTCTGCAGGCGCACTGCACTCGCTACCAAATCAATCAAAACTCACAGCCAATCAGCCTCGCAACCAAATCAATCAAAACTCACAGCCAATCAGAAGAGCGTGTGGGCGGAGTCTCTCTGCAGGCGCACTGCACTCGCTACCAAATCAATCAAAACTCACAGCCAATCAGACGTGTGTGTGGGCGGAGTCTCTCTGCAAGCACACTGCACTCGCAACCAAATCAATCAAAACTCACAGCCAATCAGAAGAGCGTGTGGACGGAGTCTCTCTGCAAGCACACTGCATCCATTGTTGCTTACAGTATGGCTATAGATTATTTTCATGCTGCATATTTTACGTGGTCTTAAAACCCACCTTTTTAGCGGAGCTTTTGATTGATTTGATATTTCTTAATATTTCAGTTTTATTTATTTAATTTAATTTATTTATTTATTTTTAGTTGTTTATTGTTTTAAATCTGTAGCACTTTGAGATTTTGTTTTAAATAAAGTGTGTTACAAATAAAATGTATTATTATTATTAATATTATTATATTTTGACAAATGTACACAGGAAAAATACAGAGTACATAAGTATACATACTGCAGTCATATCAAGAGTATGGCTGCGGAGCGTTTCATATGTTAAATTTTGCTCTTTACACAGAAAGGACTGGTTGTTATTTTTCTGCTAAATATTTCTGAATTCTTTTTAAAAATAGGTCATCAGTATTCTGACAGTGATGAAAGTGTGTGAATGAGTAAATACAGGCGTTAGTCCAACCAGTCAGGACATTGTATTGAGATTTTCTAAATCCCGTGTGAAGCTCGTGAGTTTTGCGGTGAGATTTGGAGCGGTGATGTCAGGAGACAGATATAATTGGTGGGGTTGACAGCAGCTCTTGGCCAATTTGCATTTGATTCGCCATCTCCCACATCCCAGTGGTCTGATCCAAACGCTATCTACACGTATAAAAGCAAGAGGCTTTCTTTCTCCCAGAACTCACCTGTAGAGAGAGAGAAAGAGAAGCAGATGTTCTCACAGAGGAGATCAGCTCCTAGTAGATCTCATGGATCTGCCTCATCTGCAAATAAAGCCCCAATGAAAGCTCTGCCTGGCAACTTCTACACCATAACATCTGTCTCCTGAATAACCAGACCATCCCTGAGTCTAAATGATCTCTGCTTTAGACATGTGCTATTTCAATGGAAATAAAAGACGAGCTGCAGTGCTTCAGAACACACCAGACTAAGCTGTTATTGTTAAAAAAGTGGAAATTATATCATTCTGCCTCATTCTGAGGATATATTGTCAAATCCCAGATAGCAACATAGTGTCGGCCCAGATCCGGCCCACATCTGGTACGTGTGGATTCCATTGGGATTTGTTTAATGCCTCAAAATACATAATACATTATAAAAATAAGTTATTATTTCTTACTGAGCCCAATCTGTGTATTTAAAACATTCCCATTGGATGCAATACTTTGAATCTGTTGTATGTAAGAGCCTTTTTCTCAACCCACATGACTAATGGTTACATAAAGATAGTCGAAAGTAATTTCAGAGACCGAGAAAATGATTACAGTTGAAAGAATCTGAATCTGGAATAACATGCACCGGATGAGCTGCACACAAAATGGCCACAGGCATTTATTTAGGCAGGAGATGGGATGAATTTCATCTAGACTTTATGTCTAGCAACTGACAGAAGATGAGGATCAAAGAAAAGAGAGAAAGAAAAGATCAGGGAGGGAGGATCTGTGCAGAGAGAGAGAGAGAGAGCTGGTCATCTCTCGTTCTGGCCGTGGAGAAACAGATGAACAGATGTATGTTCATTTGGACAAATGGTGGTGAAGTCTGTCCTCTCGCCGCCTGATGTCCATCCTCTGGGTGTTTTGGATTTGAAATCTTCTCCTCTCCGTGCAATCACATGCTTAAAGAACTGGAACCAGATCCTATATGTCCCTGTCCGTCTTGGCCGATAGCTGGAAACCATTTCTCCGGTGGAGTGATTATGAAAGCGTTCTGTAATCAGCACACGGCCAACTGCCAAGTATACGGGTCTTTGATTCTGAAGTTCAGAAATATTGTGTCCTCATGTCTGAGTTTATATCTAGCTAGGATCCCACATGATTTGCCAAGCTATTTTATTTTCTTCACTTGCTTTTTAGCCAACGATACTCACTCAACATTTTGTACATTCCTTGGTGTGGCTTTGTGAAATTTGCTCTACTCATTATTTTTGGTTTATTACAACACAGTCGCGGGTAGGACTGTCCTTAAATCTGGTCCTTAAAGGGCACCTATAATGCAAAATTCACTTTTACATGGTGTTTGGACAAATGTGTGTTGGCAGTGTGTGTAAACAACCACTCTATAATGGTAAAAAACAATGGTCCCTGCTGACGGACTCCACCCTATTAGCATAGACCCGCCCACGATTGCTGACGGACTCCACCCTATTAGCATAGACCCGCCCACGATTGCTGACGGACTCCACCCTATTAGCATAGACACCGCCCACGATTGCTGACGGACTCCACCCTATTAGCATAGACCCGCCCACGATTGCTGGTGGACTCCACCCTATTAGCATAGACACCGCCCACAACTGCTGACGGACTCCACCCTATTAGCATAGACCCGCCCACGATTGCTGACGGACTCCACCCTATTAGCATAGACCCGCCCACGATTGCTGACGGACTCCACCCTATTAGCATAGACACCGCCCACGATTGCTGACGGACTCCACCCTATTAGCATAGACCCGCCCACGATTGCTGATGGACTCCACCCTATTAGCATAGACACCCCCCACAACTGCTGACGGACTCCACCCTATTAGCATAGACCCGCCCACGATTGCTGACGGACTCCACCCTATTAGCATAGACCCGCCCACGATTGCTGACGGACTCCACTCTATTAGCATAGACCCGCCCACGATTGCTGATGGACTCCACCCTATTAGCATAGACCCGCCCACGATTGCTGACGGACTCCACTCTATTAGCATAGACCCGCCCACGATTGCTGACGGACTCCACTCTATTAGCATAGACCCGCCCACGATTGCTGACGGACTCCACCCTATTAGCATAGACCCGCCCACGATTGCTGACGGACTCCACCCTATTAGCATAGACCCCGCCCATGATTGCTGACGAACACCACCCTATAAGCATATACCCCGCCCACGATTACTGATGGACTCCATCCTATTCGCATAGACCCCGCCCACAACAGCTGACAGATTCCGCCCTATTCGCATAGACCCCGCCCATGACTGCTAGACTCCGCCCTATTAGCATAGACCCGCCCACGATTGCTGACGGACTCCACCCTATTAGCATAGACCCGCCCACGATTGCTGACGGACTCCACCCTATTAGCATAGACCCGCCCACGATTGCTGACGGACTCCACTCTATTAGCATAGACCCGCCCACGATTGCTGATGGACTCCACCCTATTAGCATAGACCCGCCCACGATTGCTGACGGACTCCACTCTATTAGCATAGACCCGCCCACGATTGCTGACGGACTCCACTCTATTAGCATAGACCCGCCCACGATTGCTGACGGACTCCACCCTATTAGCATAGACCCGCCCACGATTGCTGACGGACTCCACCCTATTAGCATAGACCCCGCCCACGATTGCTGACGGACTCCACCCTATTAGCATAGACCCGCCCACGATTGCTGACGGACTCCACCCTATTAGCATAGACCCCGCCCACGATTGCTGACGGACTCCACTCTATTAGCATAGACCCGCCCACGATTGCTGACGGACTCCACTCTATTAGCATAGACCCGCCCACGATTGCTGACGGACTCCACCCTATTAGCATAGACCCGCCCACGATTGCTGACGGACTCCACCCTATTAGCATAGACCCCGCCCACGATTGCTGACGGACTCCACCCTATTAGCATAGACCCGCCCACGATTGCTGACGGACTCCACCCTATTAGCATAGACCCCGCCCACGATTGCTGACGGACTCCACTCTATTAGCATAGACCCGCCCACGATTGCTGACGGACTCCACCCTATTAGCATAGACCCGCCCACGATTGCTGACGGACTCCACCCTATTAGCATAGACCCCGCCCACGACTGCTGACGAACACCACCCTATAAGCATATACCCCGCCCACGATTACTGATGGACTCCATCCTATTCGCATAGACCCCGCCCACAACAGCTGACAGATTCCGCCCTATTCGCATAGACCCCGCCCATGACTGCTAGACTCCGCCCTATTAGCCTAAACTCTGCCCATGACTGCTGACAGACTCCGCCCTATTGGCATAGACCTCAGTGAGCTGTACACAGTCCGCCATGTTTATCTCCTCTCCAGAGCATTTAAACAGCAGCATTCGAGTAAGAAATGTATTCTTATTAAAGCTACTAAAGTTATTCAGTCGAGAGCAGTGAGTGATTTTCTTCCGTTTGTCTTCTGTTGTTTGATTCATATTAACAGCAGATACAGCAGTAGGTACTTTATATTACGCTGCTGTTACTTTAATGAAATGAAAACAGTAAAACAATGAAAACAGCATGTTCTTCCTTCCAGTAAAAAATGGGCATTTATGACATGGTATAATAAATGATCTTTTGAGCTGAAACTTCACAGACACACCCTGAGACTTATAATGCATATTGTAAATAATATTTGCTTATAATGAAGGAATAATAGGTCCACTTTAAATTCAATCCATTTAGGAATATTTCAGCTTTAATGTCATGCAGCGATCGTGGGATTTGAAGAATCAATATTGACTAATTGATTAAGTGTCATTTCAACAGAAATTACACTTAATTATTCAGTCATAAGGTTTCGTTTCAGTGAGGATGCAAGGCTCTGGTTTCTCTTAGTTTGCTTTCGAGTTCTTCACACGTGTTTCCTCTCTCCATTCTTCCAGGCTCGTACATGATGGTGGACACCTCACAGCACGATTATGGAGAAAAGGCTCGCCTTCAGCTGCCCGTGATGAAGGAAAACGACACTCACTGCATCGACTTTAACTATCTGCTGTACTGCCCAGACGGCTCCAGCCCCGGGACTCTCAATATCCTGGTGAAGGTCAATAAAGGGCCGCTGGCCAACCCCATCTGGAATGTCACTTCCTGCACAGGCCGAGGCTGGATGAAGGCGGAGCTTGCTGTCAGCACCTTTTGGCCCAATGAGTATCAGGTATGCAAATCACTCAGCCAATCAAAAGACATGGTTTGTATTCTGTAAACAAGATAGATAATACGCTGCAAAAATTGCTTTTCTTACTTAGTATTTTTGTCTTGTCTCTTGTCAAAATATCTAAAAATTCTTATATTACGAAACATTTACTAGACAAGTAAAAATGTATGTCTTGTTTTGGAAATATATAACTCAAAATTAATATAAATTAAATTAAAATAAGCAAAATTATCTGCCAATGGGGTGAGAAAAATAATCTTGTTTTCTGTTTAATTAAGATTATTTTGCGAACCCCACTGGCAGATTATTTATCTTATTTTAAGCAAAAACTCTCTTAATTTTAGTAATTTTTTTCCCAAAACAAGACAATTACTTTTGCTTGTCTAGTAAATACTTCTTGTTTTAAGAGTTTTTAGATGTTTGGACTAGAAACAAGACAAAAATACTGAGTAAGAAGAGCATTTTTTGCAGTGAAGAGACTCAAAGAAGCTAAACGCCTCAATATACTGATGGCGAAGTTCTTTGTTGTTCTTCGCTTATGGGTAAAAAGAAGTTTAAAATACAATTGCGAAAAATTTTCACATGGCTAAATATGTGCTGTGCTTAACTAAATAAACTCACAATAAAAACCACGACGGTGAGAAAACAGCAGTTCAGAAAGCATCTGATCACAGTGATGTGGAAAACCACCTCTTAGATTCAGCTCTCCAGTCACGTCACGTTTATTCATGCAGCGCTTTATACAATAGATTGTTTTAAAGCAAATATTACAGTATTAAACATGAAAAAACATGTCAGTGTCGCTGTCAGCTTCAGTTTCTACTGTAAAACGGCTTTCAGTTTGCACATGTTTTACTCACATCTGATCTGGATGGACTGAACAGAAGAAATGAACCGGAGATTTACACCTCAAAGAGGGCGGGGCCTCATAGCCACACCCACCTGTTACATCATCAACACGGACCAATGGGTGTTCAAAGGTGTTTACCAGGGGGAGCAAACTTTTCTGGAAAGTTCGTTTTATTCAGTCTCGAGCTCCTGAAACCAAAATTTAGTTTGATTTAAGCTTGTTTGAGATGCGCCTTGCCTCACCTGAAATAAAGGCGAGACTAGGCGGCTGCAGTGAGGGGAGGAGTGAAAAAAGTTCAGGCAAGCCGGACAGTTCTCTCTTCTCGTGGTGGATCAGACACCAGCGAGATCAGTTGCGGATATCGCGGGATTCACACTCGTGCGCTTTGTTGCTGATAAACTGGATGTAATTTAAGTTCTGTTGCTTTTAAATGAAAATAAATTTTATGAACAAGACACCCAAAGTTTTTGTTATTTATTTCCATTCGAAAGACCTGTTTATCAACCATTTTTATTTTAATTACACACGTTTTTATATATTTTTATTAATATGACAGCAATCACATAACCCACACAAAGATTGCACTGTCCGAGAGTTTGGGAATATTCACACATAATTTATACACATTAAAACATGATATCAGAGTTTTAAAATTAAATATTTTAAAAAGAGAACCATACATCACGGTTGTTTAAACCAATAAGCATTAAGCTGTGTCGTCAACAAGTCGTTTCCCATCGTGCTTTTGGTCAGCGCAGTCGGTGGAGAGCAACTGCGCTCGACTGCAGAATCCAACACATCCGCATCGCCATCGCGAGAGATTTTTGACATACGTCAGCATGACATCAGAGCAAGGCGGACCGCCCTCGGACACTTTTCTAACCGGCATGCATCTCGCGCTGATCACCGGTGATCGGTTCTGCGCAGATTTTGCTCATCTCAAACAAGCCTTTAGTTTTAGTGGATGTAGTGTTGTGATGTCACCTGGAGGTTTCGGAAGAGCATTTTTGAAGCTGAGCTGAGATGACTGCTTGCTGAAACCCCGCCCGCCTAGCTCAACCACACTGGCAACCCACCTGTCTCTCAAGTGGCCACGCCCTTAATTATGCAGAACTTTAAGGCTTAATATAATTTAAACGGATAAGTTATTAAAAAAAAGTCACCCCCTCACAGTCCTCATGAAGTGGGGGCTAACAAAATTAGCCATGTAGACAAAACTACTTTTTGTACCAGGCTGTAAACAAAATACAGATTTGACTCCCTTCTGTTTCTAGTGGCCAGTTGATGAATTACAGTTTAAGTCACTTCCGTGTTGGTTTCAAGATAGTCCGCGGGAGGTTACCGCTTGGTTCAAAATTACATCACACCCGTTCATCTTTGACTTTGCTTTAAGTACAAACTAAAGGAATCTTCTCAAGAATTTTACCTTAAACTCTGAGCTAGAAATTCAAAATAGGCGAGTCCATGTGCGGACACATTCCTGGGATTAAGCCCACTAAACAAAAGTATGAGGAGCAGCATCACAATGGATGCTGGTTTAGTTTAAGAGTGACCGTCTGACTCTGAGCTGATTTATGAGAATTTATGAAAACGTGGTGAAACGTCTCTCTGCGTAAACGGAGCTTCTTCACGGGACTTTTGCTTTTCAGTACAAAAGCTTTTTATTGTTCCATTTACTGAATCCTCTTCTCTTCTCTTCTCTTCTCTTCTCTTCTCTTCTCTTCTCTTCTCTTCTCTTCTCTTCTCTTCTCTTCTCTTCTCTTCTCTTCTCTTCTCTTCTCTTCTCTTCTCTTCTCTTCTCTTCTCTTCTCTTCTGAATGTGGGTGTGTGTGATCTTACGGGTTGTTCTGCTTCAGTGTGTGTGTGTGTGTGTGTGTGTGTGTGTGTGTGTGTGTGTGTGTGTGTGTGTGTGCGTGTGTGTGTGAGAGAGACGGTGAATACTGAAAGCCTCCGTCTGTGTTCAGACTAATTGGGAGTCCTGACTGATCTCGACTCTCTCTCTGTGTGTGTGTGTGTGAGAGACAGAATTTTAAACACTGTGACGATACAGTTTCTTGATGCGTTTAGGGTGTCTATAGTGTCCGTCTGTTTGCTTCAACCTTATCCGCTCTACATGTAAACACACCTGGAGGGCCTCTACTGGCCATCTACAGGTATTACACATCCCACTCTGAAGAGACGCTGTTGTGATTAATATTTTATCATATTTCCGAGACGAGCTAATAGATCAGGAAGGCTTGTTTCTTCATGTCTGGGTTTGATTTCTCACAGTATAGAGTATATTCCACCTGCTGCCCCCCTAAAGCCCCGGAGACGTGTCCCTTCTAATGAGTCCAGGCATGTTATGTCCCTTTATTACGCTCTCTCGCTCGCAGTCCATCTCTAAACCCTGGTGTGGGCTTGTTATTTCTTGTCCCCTTTAATTAGACACTGATGAGTCAGATCTGTTGCTGGAGTCCAGTTTATTTTAGCTTAAGACCCGATTCACTTTGGTTTTGTTTTCTCTGTGCGTAACTCCCGAGGGAGTCTTTACCCCCCCGAGGGCGCTACACTTCCCCGATCCGATCGTTAGACACCACCTCAAACGGACTGGCTTAATGAGCTGGACACCTGCCCTCACTTACTCTTAATTATTCAATGTCAGATTGTCTGAAATCACGCCAAAGCGCAGAACTGAAGCGTTCGAGTCGGTCCCGTCTGCGGTCATTAATGTTGCCAAAGGGAATGAGTTAACGTGTTGCACGTCTTCTTTGGTCATCCTTCTGTTCTCATGAATGATTGAATATCCAGCCGCAAGTCGTTAAACTTGAGAAGTTGTTTTTCCTGTGTTTTCATGTCTTCTAAGCCAAATAACATTCATGTTCCTTTGTGGTTTCTCTGGCGGGATGATGTGTTTGTTCTTCAATAATGTTCTTTGAGGATGCAAACAGAAATGTGTCATCAGCAAGCGTGTGTGTGCTAACCTTCTCAGCTAAAAATCTTGGCTAATTAACTTATTAAATATTCACTCACTTGACAAAAAATATAGAATCTGAACTTTAGGGTACGGTTACATGACAACATTGCATTTTTCACATACAGATGATACAGATGATACGCTCATACGGATTCGCCGTTTCTGTCCGGACTAGTGTTGTCACGATACCAAATTTTTGACTTCGATGTGATACCAGACTAAAATACCTCGATACTGATACTAAATCGATACCACGGTAAAAAAAAAAAAAAAAAAAAAAAAACAGGTAATATGAATAATATGACAACAGAACTTATTATTCATTGTTTTATTTTTTTACTAAAAATTCACTTGGCCAGCATGTTCCTGCGCTGGTTTTTGACTATTCCCTTCTTTTATTGATATAATAACTACATGCAAGTGTGAACATCCTTACAGAGATCACATTATCAATCATCTTATCGTTCACTAACCTTTCACATCTCAACAGGTTGGGATGACCAAAATCTTAGTTTATTATTCGAGTAATTTAATATTTTTTAAATGTAATCTTATAATTATAATATAGATTTTTAATTGTATCTGTTTTTAAAAATAAGCAAAACATGCAAATTACAAACAATATGTCAAAAACAGTGCTTTATTTCTCAGCTTCATTAGGTCTATTTAACAGTAGCAATTCAAGAAAGAAATTAAATAATCAAATATAAAACCGCTTACTTAGTCTACACTCTATAATTTAACTATACACTGATTCTTAATAAATATATTTTAGTTTTTTAGCCAAGCATGTTGTGGTTTTCTATTTTTCATTGTTAAATCCGCGAAAGAACTGAATGGCGATCGCAATCGCATGTTTGTTGTCTGAAGTTTGTAGTTCGGCAGCGCGAGCACGTCCCGCGCCGCACTTTTTCTTCTCATGCGCGCATATTTCTGTTGCTTTCTCTGTCATGCGCTGCGCGTATATATTTAACTCTTCTACTACTTCCAATGTTTAGTGACCGGTGGAAGCAGAGCTCTGCACACACGTCCTGACACCTGCTGTCACACATCCACGCACATTAATACAGCTCATATTAGCGCTGTCCTCCTTAAAGTACCAGTACTAATAAAAGTCCATATCGTACCGTTTGTAATAGCAGGGTATCACAATACTTTTTCTAGTACCGGTATATCGTGCAACACTAGTCCGGACCACTATCGTCAAAGATGACTGATTGACCATTAGCATATATTTTGGATTGGCGGTATGGTTCTGTTCTGGACAGCCTAGCATGGGTAAGAGCAGGTAGAGCAGCGAAAACTTCCTTAGGGTCAACAGAACAGAACCAACATAATGTATTGCAGATATCATTAAAGGGGGGGTGAAATGCTGTTTCATGCATACTGATCTTTTTACACTGTTAAAGACTTGGAATCCCATACTAAACATAGACAAAGTTTCAAAAGTTAAGGTGGACGTTTGATGGGAGTATTTCTTTGTCAAAAATACTACTTCCGGTTAGTCATAAGTTTCGGCAAGTTTTTTGAGATCATGCGTCCCCATTGACGTTAGTGGGGGCGGAATTTCCTTGTATGGGCCTTACGGACAATTCTACCGGAAGCGCGTGAGAGAGCGCGAGGGAGAGAGAGAGAGAGAGAGAGAGAGAGAGAGAGAGAGAGAGAGCGAAAGCAACAGGCTACGCCCATCAAAGCGCTGGCTTGTAGGATGCTAAACAGGTGATATAACCAGTAGCTACTGACTTACCCACTGATAGGCCGGCGGTCGATCTGTATTAGCACTTTCCTCACGCGACGGGCGAATCACTTTCCTCACAGAGCGACTCACTTTCCTCACGCGGCAGGCGAATCACTTTCCTCACTGAGCGAATCACTTTCCTCACAGAGCGACTCACTTTCCTCACGCGGCGGGCGAATCACTTTCCTCACTGAGTGAATCACTTTCCTCACAGAGCGACTCACTTTCCTCACGCGGCGGGCGAATCACTTTCCTCACTGAGTGAATCACTTTCCTCACAGAGCGACTCACTTTCCTCACGCGGCGGGCGAATCACTTTCCTCACTGAGCGAATCACTTTCCTCACAGAGCGAATCACTTTCCTCACAGAGCGAATCACTTTCCTCACAGAGCGAATCACTTTCCTCACAGAGCGAATCACTTTCCTCACTGCAGCGCGCTGCTGCACACGTCATTATTTAGCTCCGCTCACATGACACGCCCCCACCCGCTCGGCTTTTTTCGGAAAGACTCGGAACAGCGCATCTTTCTTATATAATTATTAAAAAAATAAAGACTTTTCGGAGATATGCAGGATGCAATGCTACTCTATAGGTACTCAAGATTGACATGACACTGACTGAAACTGAGTGTTTCACCCCCCCTTTAATGTCGATATTAAATGTACAAAATAATTCAGGAATTTAGCAATCAAAATAACAAATCCTGAGTGGGCGAGAGGATGAGCTGGGGATGGAGGAGGGTAACTATAGACCGTGATGGACATTATTATTTTTGACGTCACTACAAGTGATCAAATATCCCGGTTTATTAATAAAGTCATGTAAACGCGGTTTACTTGCGTTGTCTGTTTACTGGTTTGCGTGTTAACAGGGAAATCTGGTTATTTCAATAAACGGATATTTGTGAGTTATCCGCTGGTGTGCATGTAAACGCGCGTGCTCACTGAGCATGTAAGGGCCCGTTTACACAAAACATTTTCCGTTTTTATTCGGCCAATCTTTTATATGAAAATAGCATTTTGGGGGCCTGGAAATGCAAGCTTTTGAAAAAGGGCTACAAAGTGTACGTTTTTGAAAACTATACTGTTATCGTGTCTGTGTAAACCACAAAAACGCGAATTTGTGAAACCGGTGCACATGCATATTAAGCATAGACAACAAAAGGAATGGACACAGCGCCCCCATAGCTTTGCTCAAATGTGTAATGGAAATGCGGCTAATGACTTTCTAGTGTCGTGTTTTCTATATGCCTGTAAAAATTTGCCAAACCAGTGGAGATTTCAGACTTTCACCTCTATCGCGATTACGACACACACGTTGCCGTTCTGTGTCGTCTTAAAAGCTTAATGTTTGAATGCGTTCTTTTTTGAAAGACACACTTATATGTTGTTTATGTCATAAGTGAATGGTTGAGAAATAAAGCATGTGTGTCAGTATATTAGATCAGTGCGTCGACTCTTAAAGTGACAGCAGCCTAATAAACCTGATTTGTTTCGATTGTTTTTTTGTTCTATTGCCTATAACCATTGTCTTTGTTCCTATATTTTATCACTGACTGTTTACTTGTCTTCAGTGAGCTTGAGTTTTTTTTTTTAACTTGTGTTAGTTTGGCTAGTATCAGTTTTTAATGTGGTTTTTAAATTGGTGATGATATTCATGATATTTCAATACATAAACCATAACTTTATTTAAAGAAAAATAACTATTGTGATGTATATTTTTATTGTGGAATAAAATTATTCACATCGTGATATAAGATTTTGGTCATATGTGTCATATGTGTTCAGGTTTATTTTTAAAGAGCCTGTTCCAAGATGAAGCGGTGTGTTCATATTTCTTGTTCTCGCTCTGGCGTGTGTGTGTGTGTGTGTGTGTGTGTCCTGTTAATGGCCGCTCTCAAACGAGCCGAATGCTGCTGAAATGAAGTACGTTTTAAATGGAAAACAGGGTCTCTATTAGCATGATTTTGTTGTTGCTGTAAGTCATGTCAGGCATATTCATGATGATCATTGTTTACATTATTATGCCACTTCAGGGAACGCGTGCACGTTATATAGTTATGGTAATATTTATGATATGTAGCTATTGTTTCTCTATAATGTTCAATATTTGAACAACCCAATACGGGGCGGCAGTGGCTCAGTGGTTCATGTAGGTTGTCTACAAACCAGAAGGTTGGTGGTTCGATCCCCGGTTCCACCTGACCAAGTGTCGAAGTGTCCATGAGCAAGTGTCCTGACGAGCTGGATGGTGCCTTACATGGCTGACATCGCCGTCGGTGTATGAATGGGTGAATGTGAGGCAAAATGTATAGCGCTTTGGATAAAAGCGCTATATAAATGCAG
>NC_090186.1:2416397-2418897 GCF_024679245.1 Pseudorasbora parva
CACACACACACACACACACACACACACACACACACACACACACACACACACACACACACACACACACACACACACACACACACACACACACACACACACACACACACACACACACACACACACACACACACACACACACACACACACACACACTATCTGTTTGGCAACAGAATATGTCTTGCTTTGATTTTATACTATGATAAAGAAAGATTTCACCCCGAGATTAAAATCATCATTTAGCTGCTGATGTTGGAACACATCTAGATTTAAGCCGTCATTCACTGAGGATCTTCCCTTTTATTTCTCTCTGTTGTTGAGTCTGAAGTAGAGAGAATGGTGTGTTTTCCTGTCGTCTGGCCAGATAATAGCATGTTCTTAAAGTCATTAGGCTGATTACACACACACACACACTCACTCACTCTATTGTCCTGATTTAATGTGGCTTTTCTCTGGGATGAAGCGGTCCGTCTCTCGCTCTCCTTCTTTTCCTCTTAGCCCACTCTCAGTGTTATAGATCAGTTTTTCTCAGCCGGTGGGATTCAGGGCTGTTCTGCTAGCGTTGCTCACAGCTGGGAAAAGACATTTATTCAAGTGAGCTATTAGCACACATTGTTTGAACTAAAAATAAGAGTGTACTTTAGGTGCACTTATCAAAGATATACTTAACAAAATTATACTTAAGTCTACTTGGCTTATGCTGACACGTCTATATTTGGCCTATACTTCTCCTTAATCTTTTGTTCAAGAAACACTTAAGAAATGTATTGATTTGTTTTCTTGGCTTGTAGTTCTGTTTACTCTTTTGATAGAGTAGCATATTAAGATCTTTCACTACACATTTTGGTTGATCTCAAGCATATTATTTTATACATGTTTAACATCAGCTTTGTGGTGAAACAGCCTTATTATTACATTGGTGGAACTGAACCTGATCTTCATTCTGCACAGTTCTGTTAACCCTCACAGAAACATATAAACATGGCTGAGTTTATTAGCAAGATTTCCGAGGAGTGAGTGTATTGTAACTTACTTGATTCATACTGGCTTATAAGCCATTTTTCCAGAATATAGAATTTGACATATTATCAGAAATAATTAAACAAAAGGATTAAGTCTGTTTGTGTAATGCATGAATCCACTGTTAGTGTACATAAGAGTTCATTTTGGTTAAAACCTATTAAACTCGAACTGTCAGTCAAACCTCATAACTCCGCCCAGCTCTATCATTGATGAAACGTCTCTGCTTGTTTGCAATGCAATGGTAAATAAAGAAATGATGTTAGAATAAGTAGTGTTTTCTTTACTTAAGGAAACTCTCTCTCTATATAACGGCTAATGCTTTATGTATTTTAGGAGTGGAGAAGAGCGTCTCATTCTCGAGTCATACTCAAGTTGTCATCGAGTCATAGTCAGTACTGTCTTAAATAGCCTCTGATTGATCAAAACATAATGCGATGCACTGACTGCCTCGTTCGGCTGTTCTAATGACGGACAATGACCGATATTCACTGCTCAAATCCTCGTAACTCCATTTGCAAAATATAATTAATATAAGGGCATATGCAAACTGACAGAGACGATATATATCAACATGTGAAATAAATAATTTTAATAGAAGTGTTAAAGATATAGTTCACCCAAAAATGTTAATTCCAAAAATTGTTCCGAACCCGTATGTTTCTTTCTTCTGTTGAACACAAAATAAAATATTTTAAAGAATGTTGGTAATCAAACAGTTGATAGATATTAGTAGGAAAATAAATAGAAGGCAATATATTCTCCGGGTGTGGGCGGGGCCTGGATACCACACAGGTCATATTGGGACATTGGCACTAGGGCTGAACGATATGGACAAAATTTCGTATCTCGATTTTCATGCCAGATATCTCGATATCGATACAATACGATATGACTACGTGTTCGGTGAAAACCAAGCATTTCTCAAAAAAATAAAACGATTTAAGCCTACATTTAAAAAATTTGTGTCAGAATATGTATTGTTTTTAAGCCTTTCGCACGTACGATCACACAGGTGTAATCAGAGACTGGTCCTTGGGGCGAATTATCAATTTCATCACATGATCAACTGAGACAGGCGCGCTCAGAGCTGTCATTTATCACAACTTTTCAGTGTTTTCAACCACATACTGTTTTTTTTCGGTTTCAAACATATAAATTCACATAAGTACTAAAAAAATGTAATTTAGAGTTTGTAAAATACACACTGATATCTATGGAAGAGGTAATAATAATCCTTTTTATTATAATTCGACACGTTCTATTCATATCAGATACACACATCGTGTAAGTAACTTCAATGTTTGCTCTATTCTATTCCCAGTTCACCTGCCACTTACTTTTAAGTATTTCGGGAGAAATGGATGAATTTACGTGTTGTAAACATAGAGGTTGTAAATCCAACAGATCCGATTCTCTGAACTGCCCACAAACTAACACGGCGGCACCCATCGCACATACAGCTCAACTAACGCGATTGTTT
>NC_090186.1:2423897-2476397 GCF_024679245.1 Pseudorasbora parva
TAGTTAATACGACTAACAAGACTCAAAATAGCCTCACACTAACACGGCAGCATAATGAGGGTCCCTACATGCAAACCGAAGCATTGAGAACTTTGTAAGAGTACAAACAGTTTAATAAGAAGATACTTTATAAAGACAGTGCATTATGCGTTTACAGACGGCAGCCATCTTGGAAAACAGTCTCGACGAGTTGAGCCACGAACGCTGTGCTAAGTGAGCTGATCGATAGGATTTTGTGAGGAGTTTGTGAAATGTAATTACATGGACATTTTTATTTTTATTTATTTATTTTCTCTGTTGCGTTCAGTGCTTTCTTCCGGAAACAACGGACCATATGAGATTCAGTCACAGTTCATCTCTTAGCACAGCGCTTGTGGATCGACTCGTCGAGACTGTTTTCCAAGATGGCTGCCATCTGTAAACGCGTAATGGACTGTCTTTATAAAGTATCTTCTTATTAAACTGTTTGTACTCTTACAAAGTTCTCAATGCTTCGGTTTGCATGTAGGGACCCTCATTATGCTGCCGTGTTAGTGTGAGGCTATTTTGAGTCTTGTTAGTGGTATTAACTAGCCATTTAATTTCACTTACCTGTGTCCCATAGACAAGCGTTATAAGCTAATCTGTTTTTAAAGATAAAACTCTTTACATTCTATTTCCATGAAATCGCATCTCAGAGAACGATCTACTCGCTAACCATCTGTTAATCACCCCGAGGGTCATTTCTCACCGGAGTTGTCCTTTAAGATATTGTTGGTCATTCATTGTTTCTTTAATAAAATAGATAATAGAAAGACAATAACACTAATTCTACTATTAATAAATAATAACATATGAATGGAAGTCACTGAAATGACAACTGTAGTGCGATCGCCCTAAACAATGTTTCCATCCACCTGTATAAATGCACATTTTGGGATATCGCATTAAAAAAACACTGAATGGAAACGGCAAGATGCGCATAAATGCACATAAAAAACAGATGCACTTAATTGAGGCGGAAAGTTATTTTATCCAATAAGAAGACTCATAACTACGATGGAAACCCCTCAATGCGCATCAAAAAAGTCATGTGACTGTGCGATAATAACAGGACTAACCAGCGGACCAATGGCATGGCAGCATCTCAAATGTTGGCTCTGAAATGCCTGAGCCTTCAGAATGATTTGGTTTAATTCCCTCCAGACGATTGCGTTCCCAAACACAAGAGAACATGACGCCGTTTATTGAGTTTCGTCTGACGCTCTGAAACCACACATTTATGATGGAGAGAAAAAGAGCCAGATTGCTGAAACGTCCATTTTATTCTCTGATATTTTGCACCAGTTTTCCTGAATTTGTACTCTTGAACACATGGGATGGAAACAGTGCTTTATATGGAAGTGTTTTATGCAATATTCCAAGTTAAACCTGAAACTTTGAATGGAAACACCACTATTGGTGCAGGATTTTGACAAGATTCTGCATAAACGCTGGCTGATCAGCAGAATTACTGTACGAGAGAGAGAGAGAGAGAGAGAGAGAGAGAGAGAGAGAGAGAGAGAGAGAGAGAGAGAGAGAGAGAGAGAGAGAGAGAGAGAGAGAGAGAGAGAGGCTGTGTAACGCCGTTCAGCCAGAACACTTTTGAAGATTTACATCATAATCGGCTCATAAGCATTACTGACCAAGAGCGGCCCTGAGATTTGCTTTGGAAATGTCAGAGGCATTTTAAGAGAGATCAGTTTAAAGAGCTAGAAGAAAATCGCTATCAATATCCCCTCGCACAGGCTGCAGATGGCCGCGGCTCTAATTGAAATGGCTTGTCCTCTGGACCTGGCCTGATACGGCCGGGTCACTTTCAGATTGCAGGCTTAGCGCTCGGAGGCTTGATCGCTGCGATCTTGACGCCAGGGCACGACATTAAAGGTTCATTTGGAAAGCTAGACCTTCACGTCGAGGCAGAATACTGAGTGAACTCGACTCCATTCAGCCGTTCTTTGAGTTAAATAATGGAAACCTAAGACCGACCTCGCCATTCACAGGCTTTTCAATGACGCCTCTTCTGTTCTCGCGTCGCGTGGGTGTGTGTTCGAGAAGCTTTTTCTCCTGGAAACGAGCAACTGTTTGGGAAAATCTGTTTTGTCTTTTGAGATTAGCACAATGAGATTTGGCGCTTAGTTGTATATAAACAGGGACTATCTCTGATAGCTCTAGTGACCGCAGGCAGACGGGACACAGACACTCGTCTGTTTCACTGATTAACATCAGTTTTACACGTGCTTTAGTTTGTTCGTCAACACACCGAAAGTAGTAGAGCACAGTATTGAGGGACTGAGTATTGAACATTGATGGAGAAACAGATTTTGTGTGAAAATAAATCATAAAAACGCTGCAAAAAATGCTCTTCTTACTCAGTATTTTTGTCTTGTTTCTAGTCCAAACATCTAAAAACTCTTAAAACAAGAAGTATTTACTAGACAAGCAAAAGTAATTGTCTTGTTTTGGGGAAAATAACTCAAAATGAAGAGAGTTTTTGATTAAAATAAGATAAATAATCTGCTAATGGGGTGAGAGAAATAATCTTAAAACAACATTATTTTATTCAACCCACTGGCAGATTATTTATCTTATTTTAACCAAAAACTCTCTTCATTTTAGTTATTTGTTCCCAAATCAAGACAATAATTTTTACTTGTCTAGTAAATGTTTCTTAATGTAATTTTTTTTTAGCTATTTGGACTAGAAACAGGACAGAAATACTAAGTAAGAAAAGCATGTTTTGCAGTGTAGTGGTTCATTTGGTTTAAAAATCTTCTAAATGGAGGAGGTGGCGAGGGGCTCTTTTACCCACAGACACACCGGGGCAAAAGACATTACTGGAGATCCTTATAATTTAAAATAGGTTTATAGTACACTGTAAAATCTAATAGACTTACTTAAAAAAGCATGCAAAGTTAAAGTGAAATAGTAATGGTGTGTTGTGCCGATAAATGCTCAGTTAGTTTAGTTCACTTACACAAGAGCTCGAGCGACTGAAGAGAACTGAGAGTACTTGATCATTTACTCTACATTTACTCTCGTCTTACTATATCACCATTGCTGTGTTTTGATGCTGAATGTTGAAGTGTGTGTGACTCGTGCTGATCCACTGCAAGATATTGTCACAAATAAAGAAGGATTATATCAACCTAATTAAAAGACTCACAAGGTTTATGACGTAAGTGTTAGTAATAAAACTGGAAACGGTCATTATACGACAGGAAGGGAAGAATTACATAGGTTGCTTTTAAAAGGTGATCTGATTTCTGACTATATCATTAACTATTGTTAATTATTCAGTCAGAAGCTGTTTAGTGCACTTCTTTCACAAGGGTAGTAGCAGAGGTGTAGTGTAATAATAGTGAAAACTCTTTTCAATTGTTCATTCAGCTCTCATGAACTGCTGTAAAACACGGTTGAAGATCCAAATGCAGCTTTTATCCACATCCATACACGTAATCGATAAAACAGGCAATAGGTTACAACACAGGGCAGATAATCCAAAATGACAACAGGGCAGAAAAACACTGGGGCATCTGGGAAACCAGGCAGAACATCAAAACCAAAACGGTGAAATGCAGTGTGACGCTTACAAGACTTTGCAAAGAATGAGTGAAAACACAGGGCTTATGACAACTGAGCTTAACAGGATAATGAGAAACCGCTGACCCTAATCACACACAATGAGTCCAGGCAAAGGATTATGGGAAATGCAGTTCATGGTAGGAAAGCAACGAGTCCAGAGGAGAGCCCTCTGGTGGGTATTATGGGCAGTCCAGCTAATGGATGTGACACTGTATGAACGTATGAAATAAAAGACACTTTTCTCTGTTTCTCTGCGCAGGTCATTTTCGAGGTGGAGGTGACGAACGGCAGACGAGGTTTCATTGCCATCGATGACATCCAGGTGCTCAGCTACCCATGCGGTGAGTCAGCTTGTGTGTGTGTGTGTGTGCGGTTTAGAAGTCTAGACTGGTAAAAAGGTTCAAACCCTGCACCCCTATTATTTAAAACAGCTATAATTTCCAAAAAACACAGGCTTCAGGAAGTCAAACTATACACGTCTTATACTGACTCTACTGGGACAGTATTTTAAAGACCCCATGGAATCAGTATCCATGGTCATCTATATGTAATACGGTAATACTCTAATGCTAAAAGCGGATGTTTGTTCAATCAAATGCTTGCTAACAGTAGTTATGTTTCCATCCACCTATTTTTATGCACATTTTGGGATATCGCATCAAAACATGCTGAATGGAAACATAAGACGCGCATAAATTCTGAACATCCGCATTAAAAAATGTATGCGCTTGTTTTAGTCGGATAAACTATGGATAAAAACATACGCATAAGCTACGATGGATATGCATTTACGAAATAAATTCCTCGATGCGCCTATAGAAAACAAATCATGTGACTTTCGCGATGTAACCGCATGACTGCATAAGCAGCAGAAGAATCTTGTTGGCAAAGCATCTGAAATGCTGTTTTGGTCACTCCGAAGTCGGTCAAACAAGTTTGAGACGTACAAGTTTCTATGATACGCAAATAATTTATTATATACGAAAAATGATTATAGATGCTGGCTTGTCCTGTGTTTCTTAGTGATGTTTTAGCGGTAGTTTATCAGGAAGTGACGATTATGTTCTCTTCGATTCACTGGATGGAAACGGGACTTTATTCACAAATGTTTTATGCGATATTGCAATTTTGCGCATAAGTTACATTCGCAACTTTGGATTGGAAACATAGCTACTGACTCTCAACCTTTCTGACTCCAAAGCCCTCATTTGTCCAAGACAATACGTTATATATTAAAAACATCACAAATCTGAAGCAGTGTTTTCAACACTGATAATAATAAATGTTTCTTAAACACAAAATCAGAATATTAGAATGATTTCGGTAACACTTTACGGTAAGGTTGTATTAGTTAACATTAGTTTATGCATTAGTTATAATAATAATAATGCGTTTGATTTATATAGCACTTTTCAAGGCACTCAAATCGCTTTAGATAGAAGGGGGAAATCTCCTCAACCACCACCAATGTGCAGCACCACCTGGATGATGCGACGGCAGCCATATTGGGCCAGAACGCTCACCACACACCAGCTGATTGGTGGAGAGGAGACCGAGTGATGAAGCCAATCAGTTATCATGAACTAACCATGAACAACCCCTCTGTTTAGCATTAGTTAATTTTTGTTAAAGTTAGCTAATAAAAATCCAGCTGTTCATGATTTGTTCATGTGCATTAACTAATGTTAACAAGATTTGAATAATACATTAGTAAATGTTGAAATTAACATTAACAAAGATAAATAAATGCTTTATAAGTGCAGTTCATTATTAGTTAATATTAACTAACGAACCTTATTGTAAAGTGTTACCATGATTATTAAAGGATTATGTGACACTAAAGAGTAAAGGAGTAAATTACACTACTAATATATTCACCTAGAGTAATATTTCAGTTTTTTATATATTGTCGATCATATACTGCAAAAAATGTGTTTCTTCCTTAGTATTTTTGTCTTGTTTCTAGTCCAAACATCTAAAAATTCTTAAAACATGAAGTATATACTAGACAAGCAAAAGTAATTGTCTTGTTTTGGGAAAATAACTCAAAATGAAGAGAGTTTTTGCTTAAAATAAGATAAATAATCTGCCAATGGGGTGAGAAAAATAATCTTTTTTTTCTCACCCCATTGGCAGATTATTTATCTTATTTTAAATTATTTATTCTTCATTTTGAGTTATTTTTCCCCAAACAAGACAATAACTTTTGCTTGTTTAGTAAATACTTCTTGTTTTAATTTTTTTAGATGTTTGGACTAGAAACAAGACAAAAATACTAAAGTAAGAAAAGCATTTTTGCAGTGCAGCCACTGCGAGTAGAAGAGACTTTAAAAACATAAAGAAACTTTTGAATGGCAGTGATATATAGAGAATATTTGTGTTGTGCCCAGTGATTTCATTTCGAGTCTTGATATGAAAAAGTCTTTGATAAATTTTTAAAAGTGAAATATTTTCAGGGAATGAGCAGTAATGGCGTGACCATCATGTGTGCTGCGGGAAGTGTTTTTATGGGCACGTTGGCAGTAAAGAGCAGCGCGATCAATAAATGATCACAGAGGACGCATGAGCACAAACAGTAAATAACGACAGAGATGGAGCTGTAGCCGTTCAGATCCTCTGAGCTCTGAAGTTCGTCTGATATATAATCAGCCTTTATTGCGTGCCAAGTGCTGCACTTAACATGCAGCGTTCAGGGTCAAGTGACACGCGTACGCTTCAGCTATCCAAATGTCAGCAAATGCACATATAATTTTAAGTGATTAATATTTTGCCATCTCTCCAGGTTAGTGCTAGTCGTGTGTGTGAGGATCGTCTGTCAGGCGCATCCGCTGGGATCAGAGCTTAGCCATGATAATATAACAGGTATTCCCAATTAACGTCTAGTCCACGAGAGCACAGGGATTACTGCCACTCCAACACGGATTATATTCCCTCCGAACGCTGCTAATAAAGCTTCCTGCTGATCACGAGTGGCATCTTATTAAAATGATGCAGGATGAGAGGGAGATGAAGAAGGTTTGTTGTTCGTCGTGCCGGAGAGTGTTTCCGGCACTAAAAGAGCATTTATTTTGAAGGCACACTGGTGAATGTGCGGCTTTCTGTTCCCAAAGCTGTTTGGGCTCATTTGGCACAGCTACAGTCCTGCCCGACACCTAAAGATCTGCTGGTAGATTTCCTCTCGCCCTCCGGACAGAGCAGTCTCAATACAGAAATAATGCAATGTTCAGCATTCATTTGTTTTCTTGGATCATTTATGTCTATGTGAGTTGATATGTTGAAAATCTATAGTAATAAATCTGATCTTTCATACACTATATTTGTCCCCTGAATTCCATTTATAATGCCAGGAATTATTGATTGCATCAAAAACTGTTTTTATGACCATTTTCCACCCTCTCTATGACCCGTGGTTAATTTGTTATATTTTTAGCACTTAGATATAGATACTGGTCATCTGTCCCTACATAGGACAAGCGGTTTGGAGAATGGATGGGTGGATGAGTGGATGGATGGATGGTTGGTTGGGTGGATGAATGAATGGATTGATTGGTTGGATGAATGAATGGATAGATGGATGGTTGGTTGGGTGGATGGATGGATGGATAGATGGATGGATGGATGTTTGGGTGGATGGATGAAAGGTTGAGTGGATGGATATTTGAATGGAGGATGGATGGATGGATGGATTGTTTTGGTGGATGGATAGATGGTCAATGGATTGATGGTTGAAAGGTTGGTTAGGTGAGTGGATGGATTGATGGATGGATGGATGGATGGATGGATGGATGGATGGTTGGTTGGTTGGATGGATGAATGTTTGGGTAGGTGGGTGGATGGATGAGTGGGTGGCTGGATGGGTGGGTGGATGGATGGCTGGGTGATTGGATGGATAGATTTACCCGTGGATGGATGGAGGGTTGAAAGGTTGGTTAGGTGAGTGGATGGATGGATGAATGTTTGGCTAGGTGGAGGGATGGATGAGTGGGTGGCTGGATGGGTGGATGGTTGGGTGAGTGGATGGATGGATGGATGGATGGATGGATTGTTTTGGTGGATGGATAGATGGTCGATGGATGGATGGTTGAAAGGTTGGTTAGGTGAGTGGATGGATGGATGGATGAATGTTTGGCTAGGTGGATGGATGGATGAGTGGGTGGCTGGATGGGTGGATGGATGAGTGGATGGTTGGGTGGGTGGGTGGGTGTATGGATGGATGAGTGGGTGGCTGGATGGGTGGATGGTTGGGTGAGTGGATGGATGGATGGATGGATGGATGGATGGATGGATGGATGGATGGATGGATGGATTGTTTTGGTGGATGGATAGATGGTCAATGGATTGATGGTTGAAAGGTTGGTTAGGTGAGTGGATGGATGGATGGATGAATGTTTGGCTAGGTGGATGGATGGATGAGTGGGTGGCTGGATGGGTGGATGGATGAGTGGATGGTTGGGTGGGTGGGTGGGTGTATGGATGGATGAGTGGGTGGCTGGATGGGTGGGTGGATGGATGGATGGATGAGTGGGTGGCTGGATGGGTGGGTGGATGAGTGGATGGTTGGGTGGATGGATGAGTGGGTGGCTGGATGGGTGGATGGATGAGTGGATGGTTGGGTGGGTGGGTGGGTGTATGGATGGATGAGTGGGTGGCTGGATGGGTGGGTGGATGGATGGATGGATGAGTGGGTGGCTGGATGGGTGGGTGGATGAGTGGATGGTTGGGTGGATGGATGAGTGGGTGGCTGGATGGGTGGATGGATGAGTGGATGGTTGGGTGGGTGGGTGGGTGTATGGATGGATGAGTGGGTGGCTGGATGGGTGGGTGGATGGATGGATGGATGGATGGATGGATGGATGGATGGATGGATGGATGAGTGGGTGGCTGGATGGGTGGGTGGATGGATGGATGAGTGGGTGGCTGGATGGGTGGGTGGATGAGTGGATGGTTGGGTGGGTGGATGGCTGGGTGATTGGATGGATATTTGAATGGAGGATGGCTGGATGGATTGTTTTGGTGGATGGATAGATGGTCGATGGATGGAGAGTTGAATGGTTGGGTGAGTGGATGGATGGATGGATGGATAGATGGAGGGATGACTCTATGGCTGGATTACTTTATGATTGTACGACTTCTATGCATGTCAAATAAGTAACAGAGCTCATTTATTTTCAGTGAATGTTCTGGAGGGACCCGCGAGGATGTTTCGGGTCGTCACACTCTTGATATAAATAGCAAGACAAAATGTATTGTCCATCAAATGAACCTCGAAAGCTTATCGTCTGAATGCGATTTTAAGCCTTGCGGACTAAAAACAAGTGATTTGAACTATATAGCGATATATATATCGTTATGGTGAAATAAAATGGATTAATTCTGTGATTGTTTTGAGAGTGTACAGCACTGGGTGACTCTGGCTGGTTTATTATTATGGTGTGTTGTCATACATTGCCGTCTTTTCTTTTGAATGCAGATAAATCGCCTCATTTCCTGCGTTTGGGGGACGTGGAGGTGAACGCCGGACAGAACGCCACGTTCCAGTGCATCGCCACGGTCCGCGATGCCGTCAACAACAAACTCTGGCTGCAGGTGGGAACTTCCTTCCTTTCAAAAGCTGGCCGATCTGTTTATTTTGCTGTCATAATTACCCTTATTGAAAATGAAAATCAGCCTCATCTCGCATCTCCAATATTTGTCTGACTTACTACACCACTACAGTGTTGGGTGTCATTAGTTAGTGTAATTTAATTACTTTTCCCTTGAAAAAGTAAAGTAAGGGATTACTCTTATTTTTTCTGTAATTCATTATAGTTACTTCACAAGTATTTGAACTGAATACTAAATTTAATTATACACAATACAATAGTGGAATTCACTTAAAAAATGCATGTTTTTGTCTCCTTCTCACATTTGTAATACTTTGGTCAGTTAATACGAGTAATTTATGTAGTTTTATATTATTTATTTGAATGAATTAAAAGAGTCGTTTCATGTCTAACCTTGAATCGCTTAACTCGAGGTTGATGTAGGATTTAGAAAGTAATTAAAAAGTAATTAGTAATAAGTAATTAAATACTTTTTGGAGAGAGTAATTTGTAAAGTAATCTAATTACACGATTGAAGATGTAACTAGTAACTAGTAATTCATTACTTTTTAGAGTAACTTATAGGGATGTCACAATACTCAATATAATATTGAACCGTTTGGTACGGCATTCACGGTTCAATAGGCGCTGGTGAATTGTGTATTTTTCGGTTTTGCATTTAATTAATTATTTCCATTTCTCTCCGTTTGAAATTAGTTTATTTCGGCTGTGTTTGAGTGTGCCTGTAAGTCTACGTGCTGATATGAGCAAATATCCAATCATATGCACTAAAGTTAAATGGTGTTGACCAACGTTTTAAAGCCTTGCCGGTTAAACATTTCATTCGTTTTGCATTGAGCGTGCGCACTAAACGTCTGTCAAACACACGTGATTACTGGACAGTCTTACTGCACTAATACTGTCAAACACACACACGGTTACATATAAACGCAGTCGGTTATGTCTAAAGTGAAAGTAAAATCGCGCGTCTGTATATGAGATGTGAGCTGGTCTTCAATTGACATCAGCGCAGCCTAGTCCTTAAAGGGACAGTTCCAGTCCCCAAAGCGATTCTATTGGCTGAAAGAAATGTTAATAGGTTATCTGTTGAGAGCCTGATTACAATTCTTACAAAATCGCGTTTTGATTTTTGCTGTTTAAATTGTGTTAAAATAGTCGTTAATGTCTTACAAATCATGTTTCATATACTAGTACTATATAACTGAAGCTATAAGTGCTTATACAAGTATATAAGATATCTATTTATTTTGTGCACCTGTTCTGTATATTGCTTTTATTATTTACATTATAGGTACATTACTATGTCATGATTTTGTATTGGTACTTAGTTTATCAGTCAAAATAATTCAGAACATGTTTTTGCTCCCATTACAGCAATCAATTACATATTTCAAATAAATGTGTTGCGTGTGTATGTGTGTACTTAGTATGGCAATGAACTCATAGTTTATTTTGAAACAATTGCTTGTCCAGAACCATGTATAACAACTTTTGATCAGGCATTTAAAACCGCTACCAGCGGACACGATTTCACCGCCGGACAGGATTTGTCATGACACCGGGAGTGACTCGTGATGACTCGCTGCCAAGATGGCGACGCCCAGCTCGTCTCTACTTTACGCTTCCGAAAGGCTTATGGGTGACGTCACGGACACTACACTACGTCCATATTTTTTTACAGTCTATGGTCAAAACTCTTCTTAACGCGAGCCGTGCTTTAGATCAGAAATGGGATTCACCCTAATTGGCTGGGGATGTCAAGTTCAGGATGTACGGGAGCAAACAATTCGGCTGTTTTTGAATTTGATTTCATGATACTCAAAGAATTGCATCATTTTTGGAAACTACATTGCATATTCATGGTCAACGGGTGTATATAAGCACAATTACTAATCAAGCAGCTGGAGAGCGACGCCGGGTTCATTACAGCCGAGCCTGTCACAGAGAGCGCGTCTCCTCGTGCTTTCCCACTTTCTTCATCCCGAAGGAAAATCCGGCTCTCTTAATGATGTCTGCGTGTTGTGTTTGCGCTGAGGTGAAGCCTTGGGATTGTGATTAACTAATGAGAGGGCTTCACACACAGAGACGACGGAGTGAAAGATTGAAAGAGGAAGCGCCTGACAGGGTGGTGAAGTGTGTAGGAACACTGACCTTTTCTGCTCTGATACATGAGGAGGTGAAAAATGAAGAAGAGCAAGCAAGAGCTGGTGTCTGCTCCGCTTCTGACTAATAGGAGATGGCAGTGTTAAAGGGGCTAATGAATGATCCTCTGTCGCACGCGCCCGCGCTTCACTCACACAGATCGCCTGTGACACTGACTGCCTTCACTTCTCCAGTCGAGCATATTACTGGAGCTTCAGCCTCATCCCACCAGAACGAGCCTTAAAGGGTTAGTTCAGCCAAAAAATGAAATGTCTGTCATTAACTCCTCTCCCTAATGTCACTCCACACCCGTAAGACCTCCGTTCATCTTCACACACAGTTTAAGATATTTTATATTTAGTCTGAGAGCGTATGTAAGTGTATGCACACTATACTGTCCATGTCCAGAAAGGGAATAAAAACATCATCACAGTAGTCCATATGAGACATCAGTGGGTTAATTAGAGTCTCTTGAAGCATCCAAAATACATTTGGGTCCAAAAATAACAAAAACTACGACTTTATTCAGCATTGGCTTCTCTTCCGGGTTTGTGTTCAATCCTCAAATAAAGATTCAAACGGTTATGAATTAGCGAATCGAGCCAATGTCTCGTGATTTCAGCAGTTTGACATGCGATCCGAATCATGAATCAATGATTCTGAATCTTTATTTGAGGATTGAAAACAAACCCGGAAGAGAAGCCAATGCTGAATAAAGTCGTAGTTTTTGTTATTTTTGGACCCAAATGTATTTTGGATGCTTCAAGAGACTCTAATTAACCCACTGATGTCTCATATGGACTACTGTGATGATGTTTTTATTCCCTTTCTGGACATGGACAGTATAGTGTGCATACACTTGCATACGCTCTCGGACTAAATATAAAATATCTTAAACTGTGTGTGAAGATGAACGGAGGTCTTACGGGTGTGGAGCAACATTAGGGCGAGGAGTTAATGACAGACATTTCATTTTTGGGTGAACTAACCCTTTAAAGTCAGTCCTGCTGGTGGTGTTATGGAGTCGAGTCCCAAATTTGATGAGTAACACTTTATTAAGGTGGCATATTTAGACGTGCTGCAAATGCTTACTCTAGAATTATGCATAATTACATGCAGCTAACCCCTAAGCAAGACCTCTTCCTAACCTTAACCTCATACATGTAGCTAATGAATAGTACACTGCAAAAATGCTCTTCTTATTTAGTATTTTTTTATCTTGTTTCTAGTCCAAATATCTAAATATTCTCAAATTAAGATGCATTTACTAGATCAGTAAAATGATATTAGATAGCTTTCTTCTGGGGGAAAATAACTCAAAATGAAGAGAGTTTTTGCTTAAAATAAGATAAATAATCTGCCAATGGGGTGAGAAAAATAATCTTAATTCAAACAGAAAACAAGATTATTTTTCTCACCCCATTGGCAGATTATTTATCTTATTTTAAGCAAAAACTCTCTTCATTTAGAGTTATTTTTCCCCAAAACAAGACAATTACTTTTGCTTGTCTAGTAAATACTTCTTATTTTAATTTTTTTTAGATGTTTGGACTAGAAACAAGACAAAAATACTGAGTAAGAAAAGCATTTTTTAGGGATGCACCGAATGTTCGGCAACCGAAATTATTCGGCCGAAAATAGCCAAAAAAGCACTTTCGGCATTCGGCCGAATAAGTAAAAAGGCCGAATAATTTTTGCCGAACAATGACGTTTTTAATGAAGCGATCAAAAAATAACCCACGTAGAGTGAGAGCCGCGTGCTTTATGCAGCAAACATGTCAGCAGTATGGAAGCACTGTTTAGTGCTGGATCTCATGTCATCGATGAGAAGAGGAACTGACTTTCATGTGAGAAAGCAGAGAAGCTACTTTTCATAAAGAAGAACCTGCCCCTTTTCCTGAAGAAGTAGGCTAAGTAGGCTTATGTCTAGGACAGTTATTTATTTGTTGTGGGTTCATCCACATTTTTTGCACTATTCAATGCACATTTGTTGTTGTAGACATACAGAGTTACATTCTACATACTAATTATTTATTTTAAGTTATGTTGTGCTTAGTTTGTATAATATCTGCTGGAATGTTAAAAAAAATTCAGTGTTAAATAAATATTTTGAAATTGTATTTTTGTTATTTGATTTATTTCTCAGAAAAGCAACACAAAATAGTAAAAAGCAAATTTTTACTATTTAATAATTGTAATGGTAAAAAAAATTGCCAAATAAATGGAAAAAAGGCCAAACACCGCGTTCGGTATTCGGCCTTCGGTCTTCGGCCAAGCATTTCATTATTATTCGGCTTCGGCTTCGGCCAAGAATTTCATTTCGGTGCATCCCTAGCATTTTTGCATATTTTATATAATTGTAAACAAGGACATTCGCATATCTTGTAAAAACTGCAATAAAGTGTGTCTTTAAAAAGCGCCCAACCTTAAATCCTAACCCAAAGCACATAACATGGATCATTGTGAACATTGACACACTTTGGGTGAACTGTGACATCTGATGCTGTTATAATTGGGAGAAAATGACTGAATTAGACCTGCACATATCAGATTTTTCATCTCTCTTCCTCTTTTGACATGTATAGCGGCGTAATGGAGAGGACATTCCAGTGGCGGAGAAGAAAAACATCAACCACAGGAAGTTTGCGGCCTCCTTCCGACTGAGAGAAGTGACCAGTCAGGACCAGGATCTGTACCGCTGCGTCACCCAATCAGAGCGAGGATCCGGCGTCTCCAACTTCGCTGGACTCATAGTCAGAGGTAAAGGCTTGTTTGGTCATTTTGCCTTTTTCTAAATATTAAAGGAATGGTTCTGTGGGTTTTTTCTAGGCTTGGTTGTGTTTATGGGGCGCAGTATAACGTCCTAATACTTTTTTTTTTTTTTAAACCCCATATTTTTCTTCTATTCTCCCTTTATTCCACACCGCTGTCTCCACTGTCCTTTGAACGGCTCGTCTGCTTCCTGCTTCTATGAAGCCCCTCCCTCTGAAAAACGCAACGGTCTTAGATTGGTCAGATGGCCAAATGTAGTTTCCTGTATTTTTATTGGCTGAAGTGCCAAGCACAGGTCAAGGCCACGCCCCTTCCCATTACGGGCAGAAGTCACATCTGCGGAGACTAGCGAGGGTTTATGATGTCACCAACCCAGGAAGAAGCTCGTTGTAGTCCAAAGCGGTCATTTTTGTAGGCAATACACTGCCGTAACTTTAAAGACAATATCTCCGTTTGCAGTGAACTTTCAGCGCTGTAACTTTGCAGAGACTGTTTATGCTCACGCAGCGACATTACACACTAACTACAGTTACACAAGTCAGATCACAGCGACATCACACACTAACTAAAGTTAAACAAGTCAAATCGCATGACACCACCCTTTTAAAAAAACAGTTTGCTTTCAAAATGAAAATGTCTTGATAATTTCCACACCCCCATCTCATCCCAGATGTTCATGCCTTTGTTTCTTCAGTGGAAAAGAAATGAAGTTTTTTGAGGAAAACATTCCAGGTTTTTTCTCCACATAATGGACTTCAATGGGAACCAACGGCTGAAGGTCCAAATCAGTGCAGTTTCAGAGGAAGAGCTTCAGAGACTCTGATCCCAGAGGAATAAAGTCTGATCCAGACAGACCATCAGACATTTCCCCCCCCAAAAAAAACATTATATAGTTTGTAACCACAAATGCTTGAATTCGGTGCTGTTCTTCTTCACAATGCATGACGTCATCACGTCGGAAAGGTCACATGACGTAGGTGGAAGTACCAACCTAGTGTTAAAACGAACGTGCAAAGAATAAATCAAACGCCCTTAAAACAAAATAAAGGTAAAACAACGATGTCGGACAATTTTGAAGAGTTGGAGGAGAACATGAGATGAAGTGTGACCTCTCCGACGTGATGCCGTTATACGCCGTGAAGAAGAACAACACTGAAGTCGAGCATTCGTGGTTAAAAAGCATATACATTTTTGCTTCTTAAAAATGTCGGATGGTTAGTCTGGATCAGACTTTATTCCTCTGGGATCAGAGTCTATGAAGCTCTTCCTCTGAAACTGAATTGATTTGGACCTTCAGCCGTTGGTTCCCATTGAAGTCCATTATGTGGAGAAAAATCCTGGAATGTTTTCCTCAAAAAACTTCATTTCTTTTCCACTGAAGAAAGAAAGACACGAACATCTTAGATGAGATGGGGGTGTGGAAAATATCAGGACATTTTTATTTTACATTACATTTGTGAAGTAATCCTTTAAAATAGATATTACAGACTCTGAGTCTTTGTACTTTTTTGTAACATATTCACAAAATAAATAGTTGTTTGGTATCATAAAAAAATATTTTAGAGACTCTTTTAAAGGGTTAGTTCAGCCTGTAGTGTAAATTGTGTGATTAACTCCTCCTGTGGTTGGCCAGCCGTCAGACCTCCGCTCATCTTCACACACAGATGAAGATATTAGTGTTGAAATCCGATGGCTCAGAAAGGCCTTCATTGACACCAATGTCATTTCCTCTCTCAAGACCCATAAAGGCACTAAAGACGTCGTTACAAAGCCCATCTCACTACAGCGGCTCTACAATCATTGATGAAGACACGAGAAGAGTTTTTGTTCACAAAAACCGTCAGACAATCACAGAGTCAGTGAATCGATTCATGATTCGGATCGTGTGTCAAACTGCAGAAATCACGTGACTCTGGCGATCCGAATCATGAATCGATTCACTGACTCATTACGGTTCGAAGCTTTGTTCTGAAATCGGCCATCACTATATAAGTCGTTATTTAGTTTTTTTCTATTCTGGCCTCTTCATAAATGATTGTAGAGCCGCTGTAGTGAGATGGGCTTTGTAACGACGTCTTTAGTGCCTTTATGGGTCTTGAGAGAGGAAATGACATTGGTGTCAATGAAGGCCTTTCTGAGCCATCGGATTTCAACACTAATATCTTCATCTGTGTGTGAAGATGAGCGGAGGTCTGACGGCTGGCCAACGGCATGAGGGTAAGTAATGACAGATTTTTTATTTTTGGGTGAACTAACCCTTTAAGGAGAAAGCTACAGTGGTCATCTGCTTAATTAAACGCTGTTAAATGATACAAATGCATATGTATTTGAATTACCATTGGGCACATGGTGCCATTTTAATATGCACAACCAGTTATTTTGGCGACCTATCCCGAACTTGAGAGCGAGCCGAAGCGCTGCAGTCTTCGGTCCGTCGAGTGCAGTGTGAAGTTTGGTGTGTGCAGATGTGACTCTGAGAGGAATAGTTAGCGGCGGCCGGAGGGCAGGAGGGCCAGTTGAGTCTCAAGCGCACTGACAGCTCAGATATCTCCACCACACTTCCCCAGCTGACATCCTGCTACAAGGATACCAAAGATGGTAATTTCAGCGGAAATTTTTGGGCCATGGATTTGTGCGTGCGCTAATGGGAGCTGGCACAGAGTTGCCTATTGTCGCGCGTGACCCCAGGCTAGTGCTTTATTAGCTCCCGCTCTCCCTAATGCGGGGCGACAGCGGGCCCTCCCGGCTGTTTGGGGCCGCTTTGTAACAAATGAAAATTTCAGTGGTGAATTCTTACGCTGGAGAAGGATCGATCTGCGTGTCCTCCAGCTGCAGCGAGAGAGATGGTAGAGGAAAACAACACAACGGCGTGAGGGGAGCTCGCCGTCTTTAGCCCAGGGTTTGGAGTAATGACATTAGCCTGCTCTCCCGCTTGTAGAGAATAAGCTGAATTGACAAGTCGTGTGCTGTGAAATAGATTCAAACGCAAACAGTCGATAAACACCGCCCTGTTTTTATTAGACAGCACTGGTTTGGAGATCTTATGCAGCTGCAGAAAGACCTCGCTTTAGCTGGAAGAACAAGTCCATCCGTCTACTTTAAAGGGTTAGTTCACCCAAAAATGAAATGTCTGTCATTAACTCCTCTCCCTAATGTCGCTCCACACCCGTAAGACCTCCGTTCATCTTCACACACAGTTTAAGATATTTTATATTTAGTCCGAGAGCGTATGCAAGTTTATGCACACTATACTGTCCATGTCCAGAAAGGGAATAAAAACATCATCACAGTAGTCCATATGAGACATCAGTGGGTTAATTAGAGTCTCTTGAAGCATCCAAAATACATTTGGGTCCAAAAATAACAAAAACTACGACTTTATTCAGCATTGGCTTCCCTTCCGGGTTTGTTTTCAAACCTCTTTTTCTTGTTTCCAGTCCAAATATCTAAATATTCTTAAATTAAGATGCATTTACTAGATAAGTAAAATGATATTTGAGATTTTTGCTTGAGAGTTTGGGAAGTCTGTGATAGATAAGATTCCTATACAGCCCGACGTGATGCAGGTGTGTTTGTGCTGCGAGAAGTGTGAGAGAGATATGGAGATGATGATTGTTTGCTACTTGTGATTTCCTAATGACTAGATAACAGGCTGTCAGCTTCCTGTGAGCGCGCTGCACCCCGTCGCAAACACACGCCTGATCGCTGGTAAATATGCCTGAACAGACAGCCAGAGATCAGGAGTTGAAACGAGGGAGGTTTTAAAGACGCCGGCGCTGCGCGTGCTGACGGATCGTTAAAGTTTGATGAAGCGCGCTCGTCTGATTCTTCCCGATCATGCACACACACAGAACAAACGCAAACAAACCAAAAGAGCCAAAATGTCAACAACTCCCAACGCTTCATCTGAGAGAATCTGAGAGAATGAAGAACAGAAAGCGGTTCATTAATGTCACGAGCGGCGGCTTCCTGACTGCCATAAGCATCAATGATTCATCTGCTTTCATAAAACACACCCTCACTGCGCTCACACACTCACCTGGCTCACACTCGCAATCTAAAGTCAACGCTTGGAGATTATATTTAATGGAGGAAAGGAATTATTCAGCTGTTTTCATCAGTCATATGTTACAGTGTATACAATGCTAGTCAAAACTCTCTTCTGCTCACCAAGGCTGTATTTGCACTGCAAAAATGCATTTCTTACTTAGTATTTTTGTCTTCTTTCTAGTCCAAACATCTAAAAATTCTTACATTAAGAAACATTTACTAGACAAGAAAACATTATTGTCTTGTTTTTTGGGGTGAAAACTCAAAATTAAGAGAGTTTTTGCTTAAAATAAGATGAATAATCTGCCAATGGGTTATGAAAAATTATCTTAATTCAAACAGAAAACTATATATTTTTTCTTACCCCACTTGCAGATTATTTATTTTATTTTAAGCAAAAACTCTCTTCATTTTGAGTTGTTTTCCCCCAAAATAAGACAAAAACTTTTGCTTGTCTAGTAAATGCTTCTTAATGTAAGATTTTTTAGATATTTGGACTTAAAACAGGGAAAAAATACTAAGTAAGAATTTTTTTTAGTGTGTCATCACAAATACAGGAAATACAGGGAATATATTGAAATATTATTATAATGTAAAACATGTTTTCTATGTGAATACATACAATTCAACTAGTGTAACTTTAGTGAGTGTTTAGTGTCTCTGTTCGAGCAGAAACAACATCTGCAAAGTTATGACGCTCAAAGCAAGAAGAGATATTTTCTTCTACTGAAATCTCTCTTTAAGGGCTACAACCAGTTAGTGACATCACTATCCCTTACATTTGCATAACCTCTCTCTTCATCAGCAGATATTATAACGGTAATTAAACTAAACTATCCCTGTTCTCTCTTCATCAGCAGATATTATAACGGTAATTAAACTAAACTATCCCTGTTCTCTCTTCATCAGCAGATATTATAACGGTAATTAAACTAAACTATCCCTGTTCTCTCTTCATCAGCAGATATTATAACGGTAATTAAACTAAACTATCCCTGTTCTCTCTTCATCAGCAGATATTATAACCGTAATTAAACTAAACTATCCCTGTTCTCTCTTCATCTGCAGATATTATAACGGTAATTAAACTAAACTATCCCTGTTCTCTCTTCATCAGCAGATATTATAATGGTAATTAAACTAAACTATCCCTGTTCTCTCTTCATCGGCAGATATTATAACCGTAATTAAACTAAACTATCCCTGTTCTCTCTTCATCAGCTGATATTATAACCGTAATTAAACTAAACTATCCCTGTTCTCTCTTCATCAGCAGATATTATAACCGTAATTAAACTAAACTATCCCTGTTCTCTCTTCATCAGCAGATATTATAACCGTAATTAAACTAAACTATCCCTGTTCTCTCTTCATCGGCAGATATTATAACCGTAATTAAACTAAACTATCCCTGTTCTCTCTTCATCTGCAGATATTATAATGGTAATTAAACTAAACTATCCCTGTTCTCTCTTCATCAGCAGATATTATAACCGTAATTAAACTAAACTATCCCTGTTCTCTCTTCATCAGCAGATATTATAACCGTAATTAAACTAAACTATCCCTGTTCTCTCTTCATCAGCAGATATTTTAACCGTAATTAAACTAAACTATCCCTGTTCTCTCTTCATCAGCAGATATTATAACCGTAATTAAACTAAACTATCCCTGTTCTCTCTTCATCAGCAGATATTATAACCGTAATTAAACTAAACTATCCCTGTTCTCTCTTCATCAGCAGATATTATAACCGTAATTAAACTAAACTATCCCTGTTCTCTCTTCATCAGCAGATATTATAACCGTAATTAAACTAAACTATCCCTGTTCTCTCTTCATCAGCAGATATTATAACCGTAATTAAACTAAACTATCCCTGTTCTCTCTTCATCAGCAGATATTTTAACCGTAATTAAACTAAACTATACCTGTTCTCTCTTCATCTGCAGATATTATAACCGTAATTAAACTAAACTATCCCTGTTCTCTCTTCATCAGCAGATATTTTAACCGTAATTAAACTAAACTATCCCTGTTCTCTCTTCATCTGCAGATATTATAATGGTAATTAAACTAAACTATCCCTGTTCTCTCTTCATCGGCAGATATTATAACCGTAATTAAACTAAACTATCCCTGTTCTCTCTTCATCAGCTGATATTATAACCGTAATTAAACTAAACTATCCCTGTTCTCTCTTCATCATCAGATATTATAACCGTAATTAAACTAAACTATCCCTGTTCTCTCTTCATCGGCAGATATTATAACCGTAATTAAACTAAACTATCCCTGTTCTCTCTTCATTCTATGACTGAAGGTCGTTAACTCATAAACTCATCCTCTATCCTTTCAGAAACGTCTCATTCTACATGTCGTTGTTTCTTCTGGAGTCTCTCCATCATTGTCCAACTCCGGTTTGAACATAAGAGCCTGTACAGTTTCTGATATTTTCTGACACCAGCTCTCAAAGCTTCGCCCTCTTCCTGAATGGGGGCGGGAGCAGATGCTCATTTGCATTTAAAGGGACACACACAAAAACGGCATATTTAAAACACATAGACTCTCTGGGGACTTATTTTACACTCACACATTTAATTATTTATTTCTTTGAAAAAAGTTAAACTTTTGAACGGGTCAGTCTGGTGTGAGATGTCAGAGGTCAGACAAGAGCAGCCTTTACTGTCAGTCCAGCGTTTGAGGCGTGATGAGTGTCAGTTTTACACACCTAGACGGCGAGTGTGTGAGAGGTGACACACACCCTGTCAGCGCAGAGAGAGAGAGAGAGAGAGAGACTGATGTGTAACAGACAGGGATCCGTCTCTCTCTCTCTCTCTCTCTCTCTCTCTCTCTCTCTCTCTCTCTCTCTCTCTCTCTCTCTCTCTCTCTCTCTCTCTCTCTCTCTCTCTCTCTCTCTCTCTCTCTCTCTCTCTCTCTCCCCTCCGCTGTCCATCAGGTGTTAGATTGCCCTGTCCCCCGATCCGCTCGCTCCTGTCATCTCTTTCCCTTCACAGGCCCCATCAAAACTTCAAAATAAAAAAGCTGTGACGCTTCCCACAGGAAATATTTCCTTTAGCTTTTCTTCCCTTTATGTCTGTCTCTCGCTCTCTTTACTTTCTCTTTTTTTAACCCGGCCTTGCTTTGATCAAACGTGTCCCTGCCAGGTCCTCGCGTGTGAAATAAATGACAAGAAAAAGATTATTCTCTGACTATAAGATGTTGAGTCGAGGGCAAGTGCATTTTACAATTGTATGATGGTGTGTGTGTGTGCGCGTGTGTGTGTTAGTGTGTGCTTGTGCGTGTGTTTGTGTGCATGCGTGTGTGTGTGTGTGTGTGTGTGAGTGTATGCGTTTCAGTGTGTGTTTCACTGCGTTTCAGTGTGTGTTTGCGTGCGTGTGTGCGTGCGTGTGTGTGAGTGTGTGTGTGTGATGGGTAGGTTTTGGGGCAGTGTAAGGGGATAGAAAATGTGGTTTGTACAGTATTAAAACCATTACGCCTATGGAATGTCCCCACAATTCACAAAAACAAACGTGTGTGAGTGTGAGGGAAAGACAGATGAGACGGGGCTTAAAGAGGCTAACAGCAGGGCACAGCGCTATCATTGGCTCATGTCAGACGCTCATGATGGATGACCCGCGTAAAACAGCCACTGACACCTGACAGAGGAAGAGTCACGCTCACGCCTCGCTCGCACCGCTCATGGGCTTCATCATCCAAGCCTATTATCCTGAACAACAAATGTAGTATGTATTTTAAAGTTTGAGAGTATTTAATTAGCATATTAATTACAACACTTAAAATAATGATTGACTTAACGTAATGATTCTGTCGTCGTCTTCTCCCAAACAAGTTAGATACACTGCAAAAAATGCTTTTCTTACTGAGCATTTTTGTCTTGTTTCTAGTCCAAACATCTAAAAATTCTTAAAACAAGAAGTATTTACTAGACAAGCAAAAGTAATTGTCTTGTTTTGAGAAGATATAACTCAAAATGAAGAGAGTTTTAGCTCAAAATAAGCACAATAATCTGTCAATGAGGTAAGAAAAATAATCTTAAAACAACATTATTTATCTTATTTTAAGCAAAAACTCTCTTCATTTTGAGTCATTTTTCCCCAAAATAAGACAATAATTTTTACTTGTCGAGTAAATGTTTCTTAATGAAAGAATTTTTAGATGTTTGGACTCGAAACAAGACAAAAATACTAAGTAAGAAAAGCATTTTTTGCAGTGTTTTGTTAGTCAGTGGAAAACATAAGGACATTTTATGAAGAATCATCACACAGCTCTTTTTTCTCTACTGTGGCGTATAGTAAAAGTGACAAAGACATGTCAATATAAGCCATAACAGTATCATAAACATAATAGAAGTCCCCCATATGACTACTAAAGTCATCTGTGTGAGGAACAGACTGAAATGTTAACGTTTTGGTGACCATTGACTTCCTAAGAAAGGTTTAGAAACACCTGAGAGAGGGTAAATGATGACAGAATGAACTATCCGTTTTAAGTCATTATTCATTGATAACTACTTTAAACAGTTGACCACTTTTAATGATACTTCTCTGGTGTCTCTGAGCGTGGTAGACGCTGATATGGCAGAAAACAGGTTTGGAATGACATGAGAAACGAGTCGATGAGTGCTGGGCAGTCGCGATGTAATGGAAGTTGTGTCAAATCTTTATTTTTTCCCCCGTATTGGGTTGTACAGCCAACAACAGATTATTGAACACGTATGGCTATGGCAACCCCTTTTGACTTTTATTAATTCCCAGGATATGAATTCTTGATATCAGAAATTGGATTTTTACTTGGAGTACAAGTTGGCTTGAGAAAGCCAGACCATAAAGTTTTTTTTAAAAAAGTCTTAAAAGCTTGAAGTTAAAATGTTTTGAAGTTAAGAAAGTCTTTCAGAAAAATGGATAGACAGACAGACTTGCAGATAGATAGATGGATGGACGGACGGACAGACAGACTTACAGATAGATAGATGGATGGACGTATGGACAGACAGATAGAGGGATGGACGTATGGACAGACAGATAGATGGACGGACGGACGGACAGACAGATGGACGGACAGACAGACTTACAGATAGATAGATGGATGGATGTATGGACAGACAGACAGACTTATAGATAGATAGATGGATGGACATATGGACAGACAGACAGACTTACAGATAGATAGATGGATGGACGTATGGACAGACAGACAGACTTATAGATAGATAGATGGACGGACGGACGGACAGACTTATAGATAGATAGATGGATGGACGTATGGACAGACAGACAGACTTACAGATAGATAGATGGATGGACGTATGGACAGACAGATGGACGGATAGACAGACAGATGGACGGACAGACAGACTTACAGATAGATAGATGGATGGATGTATGGACAGACAGACAGACTTATAGATAGATAGATGGATGGACGTATGGACAGACAGACAGACTTACAGATAGATAGATGGATGGACGTATGGACAGACAGATGGACGGACAGACAGACAGATGGACGGACAGACAGACTTACAGATAGATAGATGGATGGACGTATGGACAGACAGACAGACTTACAGATAGATAGATGGATGGACGTATGGACAGACAGACAGACTTATAGATAGATAGATGGACGGACGGACGGACAGACTTATAGATAGATAGATGGATGGATGGACGGACGGACGGACAGACAGACTTATAGATAGATAGATGGATGGACAGACAGACTTATAGATAGATAGATGGACGGACAGACAGACTTATAGATAGATAGAATGATAAATAGATAGATAGATAGATAGATAGATAGATAGATAGATAGATAGATAGATAGATAGATAGATAGATAGATAGATAGATAGATAGATAGATAGATAGATAGATAGATAGATAGATAGATAGATAGGAGAATCCTTTTATAATGTTTCAATAAAATAATTTAAATAATAAAACATAAGATCTATAACATGCATTTCAGTCAATATCACAAAGTGATGTCAAGAAGAAGCTTATACAAACAACACTGGACAAAGTTGCAGAAAAATGTTGAACACAATCAAATTATATCAATTTTAAAATCTTGAATTTATAAACATAACTCGTGGCAGTTTAATAACCCTGATCCGACCTGCTCTCAGCTAATATACGAATCCTGTTCCATTCACTCGCCAATTTACCCACCGCTCCACTAAAAGCACTCGTGTGTGTGTGTGTGTGTGTGTGTGTGTGTGTGTGTGTGTGTGTGTGTGTGTGTGTGTGTGTCAGTGGCTCTAATGAACTGAGATGAATGTCGTTTGTCTGCATGTTCAACACAAACCAACAAGGCTTTCTGCTGCCTCCTCAAAGAGCCCGGTCTGCCTCAGCTTTGTTTTCTGAGGAACAAATAAGCGCAGCCGTACACATTAATGCCCCTGAGTCGCTTCATTAGTGGGAAAGCCAGAGTATTATAGTGCTCCGCTGATGGACTCGCTCATAAGCAGCATGTTTTATATCACACACACATCCGTCGACATGGAGAAGGACGCAATCTGGACACTGAAGGATTCGGTCAATGCACTTTTCAAGCAAAACATCTTTTGATTTTGGGGTGAAATATGAGCTGGCCGTGCTCTGGGAGGGTCGGGATCCACCCGCTGTAATAACCGTCTGGAGGCGGAGGCTTTATATGTCAGCGAGTGATGGACGAAAGCAGGCGCTCCGGTAAATGTCACATTTAAAATAATACATGAGAAGTAAAAGAGCGGTTTACAGACGTGATGTCACCACAAGGCTCAAAACAAGGCAACAAGAAAGGGGTGTGTGTGTGTGTGTGTGTGTGACATATGAGGACACAAATGTGTATAATGCCATGGGTATGACACAGGTATTACAGGAGAGGGTGAAATATGAGGACATTACCCATGGCCCCACTTTACAAAAGGCTTATAAATCACACAGGAGGAGTTTTTATGAGAAAGTAAAGATGCTGAATGTTTCCTGTGATGGGTAGGTGTGTGCGTGCGTGCGTGTGTGTGTGTGTGTGTGTGTGTGTGTGTGTGTGTGTGTGTGTGTGTGTGTGTGTGTGTGTGTGTGTGTGTGCGTGCGTGGGTGCGTGCGTGCGTGCGTGATGTGTGTGTGTGATGGGTAGGTTTAGGGGTAGGGGCAGTGTGTGTGTGTGTGTGTGTGTGTGTGTGTGTGTGTGTGTGTGTGAGATGGGTAGGTTTAGGGGTAGGGGCAGTGTGTGTGTGTGTGTGTGTGTGTGTGTGTGAGAGAGAGATGGGTAGGTTTAGGGTCAATGAAGGGGGATCAAAACTACGGTTTATACAGTATAAAAACCATTACGGCTATCGAATGTCCCCACATTTCACAAAAGCAAACGTGTGTGTGTGTGTGTGTGTGTGTGTGTGTGTGTGTGTGTGTGTGTGTGTTTGGAGTTTGGCTCTGCAAGGGCAGTGCTTTTGTGTATTAGTGCCATTGTGATTCGATTACTTGGTAAAATGTAATTTTGCCGTGTTGCTGTTAGCGGTGTCTCTCACACACACACACACACACACACACACACACACACACACACACACACACACACACACACACACACACACACACACACACACACACACACATGCTGGAATCAGATTACGGTATTAAAATAAGCAGGCTTTGATTGCACAGGGATGCCAGCACCTCCTCCTGCAGGAACACACAATAAATCAATTAACTCTCATTCCTTCCTTTATTCCATTAAGACGCTGCACAGGTCGCTCGTTTACAGGAACGCACGCCAACAGAGTTATTCAGAAAATTAAAAAACATTCTACAGCTGCTGATTATACTGTTAAAGTTCATCGTGATGCGTTTTTAAATAATCAGTGCGACAGGTGTGCGAGCCGGGGTAAGATGACCCGCACACCTTCATTATTTCTCCTGACCGTAAATGCCACACGATCCCAACACTTGATGAATGGCGGTGCTATTTTAACATTTGTGATCATGTGATCAGTCAAAACTGGTTATTTTATTTAGGGTTAACCCTCACTATTAACTAGTGTCTTATGATCATGCATATTACTAGGATATTGTCTGTTTATGAGCACTTCTAAAGCTCATATTAATGCCTTATTCTGCATGAGCTTATTCTACATCCCTTAATCCGACCCAATACCTAAACTTAAACGCTACAAAAACTACCCTACTAACTATTAATAAGCAGTAAATTAGGAGTTTATTGAGGCAAATGTCGGAGTTAATAGTGGATATGTGTTCCCCACACTAACGTGTTACCAAACTTTTAAATATATTAATATTAAATATCAACGTTTTTGTGGCATTTGTGGACACTTTGATGGTTTTAGATGTGTGGAGTTAAATGTGTGTTTTTATATGGACATGAAAGGATAAAGTTGTTTGGGGTAAGATGGGCCACCAAAATTGGCACAGAAGCCCAAGTGACATGTTATTACTAGTGTTGTTGGTATTAATTCATTAATTTAATACTTCACATGATTATTATTTTTGAGACAAGTTCACTTTTCTTTAAAACCTATCGGATAATTGACTAATTCAATTTGAATTTGTGTTTCCTTTTAATTAAAACACGGCCAGTTATGATTATTATCAATGTTGAAAACAGCTCGTATTTTGTGGAAACTGTCATACATTTGATTTTTTTGGGGGGATTCTTTGATGAATAGAAAGTTCAGAAGAAGAACAGCGTTTATTTGAAAGGAATCTGTTGTGACATTATAAATGTCATTTTTGATCAATTTAACGCGTCCTTGCTGAATACAAGTATTCATTTCTTTACAAAAAAATGTGGTTAATCAGTGGTGTTATTGTGCAGTCAAATATTAAGTAATAAAAACACATTTAAATGTAAATTGTGTGCTTTATATACAAGTGTCACCAACCAGAACTGCAAAAATGATCATTTAGGATCGGCGTTTCATAAACACAATGCAAAAAATGCTCTTCTCATTCAGTATTTTTGTCTTGTTTCCAGTCCAAATATTCAAATATTCTCAAATCAAGATGCATTTACTAGATCAGTAAAATGACGAGATATTTGTTCTTGTTTTCTGGGGAAAAATATTAAAATTAGTTTTTGCTTAAAACAGGCAAAATGATCTGCCAATGGGGTGAGAAAAATAATCTTATTTCTGTTTGGGACGGAAACAAGAAACAAGATTTCAATCAGAAATAAGATTATTTTGCCTGTTTTAAGCAAAAACTCACTTCATTTTGATTTGATTTTTAACAAAACAAAAAATTATATCTTATGTCGTTTTACTGATCTAGTAAATGCATCTTGATTTAAGAATTATTCGATATTTAGACTGGAAACAAGACACAATGACAAAGTAAGAAGAGCATTATTTTGCTGTGCCCTTTCCCCGTCTTATGCCGAAGCTTCTCTGCATGTCCTGTCCTTGAGCAGTTCTGTTCCTGACCACATGTTTAAGAGTCACATCTGCTCATCACATGAGCGTTTATGGACGTAACAGGCGTGTGATTGGTGTGTTGGTTTGTGTTGTTTCTGAGCTTTATGTGGGCTGGTTAATTAGCTGAAACAAATAGAGAGTTCAGGAGCCATCTGGGGTGGAAAGAGAGAGTGTGTGTGTGTGTGTGTGTGTGTCCATCTGATCGTCTCTCAGCTTGAGCTGTCCGTCGCTCCAGTGGACAGTCTCGCAGCTTTAAACGCCAAAATCAATGCCAAGCTGATGAGGCCAAAACCTTTCACTTTATTTTAAGGTTCAGTTATTAACTAGTGTCTTATGATCATGCATATTACTAGGATATTGTCTGTTTATGAGCACTTATAAAGCTCATATTAATGCCTTATTCTGCATGAGCTTATTCTACATCCCTTAATCCGACCCAATACCTAAACTTAACCGCTACAAAAACTACCTTACTAACTATTAATAAGCAGTAAATTAGGAGTTTATTGAGGCAGAAGTTGGAGTTAATAGTGAATATGTGTTGTGTTACCAAACTCTAAAAGATTCGGGGTAAAAAAAATAACCCGATGTTGGGTCAGATGTTGTTTTAACCCAGCGATTGGGTTGCACTGCAAAAAATGCTTTTCTTACTCAGTATTTTTGTCTTGTTTCTAGTCAAAATATCTGAAAATTCTTACATCAAGAAGTATTTACTAGACAAGTAAAAGTAATTGTCTTGTTTTGGGGAAAATAACTCAAAATGAAGAGAGTTTTTGCTTAAAATAAGATAAATAATCTGCCAATGGGGTGAGAAAAATAATCTTAATTCAAACAGAAAACAATAATGTGTACTTGTCAAGTAAATGTTTCTTAATGTAAGAATTTTTTAGATATTTTGACTAGAAACAAGACAAAAATACTACGTAAGAAAAGCATTTTTTGCAGTGTGTCTTAAGCAAATATTAACCCAACCACAGATTTAAAACAACCCAATCAATGGGTTAAACCAACCCAGTTGATAGGTTAGTCCATATTTGACCCAACATTGGGTTAAAACAGCCAAGCATTTTTTAGAGTGCAACCTTTTATAGCAAAAACTCTCTTCATTTTGAGGTTTTTTTCCCCAAAACAAAACAAATTAGTAAATGTTTCTTATTGTAAGAATTTTTCATATTTTCCATATTTGACCCAACATTGGGTTAAAACAACCCAGCATTTTTTTTAGAGTTCAACCTTTTATATGTCACCAAAACAGGTGTCAGGATGTGTTGTGCTGCTGCTGTTTTAAGCGGCTCTTCTATGCGTCATCTTGCATGATTTATTCATCATCATAAAGTCATCAGCAGTGTCCAGACTCTCGGAGACCATCTCTAAAGATCAGCATGGAGGATGTCTACACTTTCTGTTTCTCCCCTCCAGTAGAAAACACATGACTAGCTTGTTTTATGTACGGATGAGATGTGTCTCCGCTTGTCTGTGTAGCCAAATGTATCCGCGAACGCTCACACACTTACTAAAGCGCCGTCTGGAGCGTCTGCTGTGCTGTGATACATTTGCATGTACATCTGCAGTATTGTTCTGGTTTGCTTGTTGATTTGTGCTTTTTGTGCTTAGTGAACATTAACGGTAATTAAAAAAAGTGCTTTTTTGATACAAACGGCTAGCTGGAACATTTACTGATATTAAAATGAATTAACAAATGACCAGCCAACACTAGTTCGATGTTCAGCAACAATGTTAAACTATAGCAATTATATTTTAAACATTCTAGTTAAACATTTAGGGCCCTATCTTGCACCCAGCGCAATTGACTTTGTACACCGACGCATGTGTCATTCCTATTTTGCACCCGCGCAAAGCACGTCGCTAAACTAGTGAATGAACTTGCGCTCCCTGGGCGGTTCAGCGCAAAAAGGAGGCGTGTTCCGGCGCAAACAATCCCTGGAGCTATTTTGCTGTTCCATTAAACAATTGCGCCACTGACCAGAAAAAACTCAGTCTAAAGTCAGCGGCACGTCGCGCGTTGTTCATTATGCTATTTTAAAGGCGCATGCTTGACCATAATGTATAGCGTGCACAACGCGCAGACACTTTGCTCATGTAATCGACACAGATGCAACAGTTATTTTTGCAAATCATAAATTGTTACACTAAAAAAATATGAACACATGAGATGACGGAAATCATTGTGGTGTGCCACGAAGATGTGAAAAAATAGGCATAAATCTAGCTTACAAATTATTCAGGCTAATTGTAGTAAATAAGGATCAGACCTGTTTGCCCAATAGTGGCAAGACATATATGTATATAAGGACATCTGACAAACTGGTTTGTCCGTCAAGAACCAGGAAAAAAAATCGACTGAAATACTGAAAAAACTGTTTAACCGCCGCTATTTTGGGTGGGTTTCTCCCATCCCCATACAACACAACTCCTCTGTCCTTCACTGCTCTTCAAGAACATCAGTCTCCTCGGCTGTGAACCGCTCCTGGCGTGCGTCTGGTAAATACGCCATAATAATAGCGACCCGTAATGGAACTTGCGCAGCTGCTTTTAAAGGGAATGTTGGATGACGCTCTGATTGGTTTATTCACGTTACGCCCAAACCACACCTATGAATAATGAAGCTACTTCAGACCAACCCATTTTAGATCAAGAGCCATTTATCCCGCCGGGAAAATAGCAACAGCGCCGAGACCCGCCCACAAAGTTACTTGCGCTTCACGCTTTGACACTTGCGTTTCAGATCGTTAAAATAGGGCCCTTAAAGTATTTTAGTCAAAATGGCTGAATTATAATTTTTTGGAAATGTGACTATTACTTTTGACCAAACTTTTTGAGTACCTTCAGAGCATGGTCCCGATAACACATACCGAGTTTCAGAACGTTATCAATGTGAAGAGCTCATTTTTTAACTCATTTTTGTTATCGGTTACTTTTCTTTTTTTACTATAGTCCGTGATTTGTAAGCGAACACATTGTGGAGTTTGCGTGACTTAACCAGCTCCATATGTTCCTCTTTTCTGACGTACTAAGTTTGCTCGATAGCTCAGCTGCTACAGATTTGACCTTGCGATGCTGAAAAACGAGTGATGATAAAAGAGCTCAAAGACGAGTTTAAAACACAAGATAAAATGACATCGACACAATCTTATTTTTGTCACATTTGCTTTTGTTAACACTATCGGGTCGGTTTAGGGTTTAGTGTGTGTGTACGTTAAAAAACCCACGTAACAAAACTTCAGATTCACACACATCTGTTCCAGAAAAAGCTTTTAGTGCCACCCAGTGTTCATTTCTCTTTGAAACGGTCGCGATATGTACGTATTGGTATTTTGTGCAAAAACGTTGCCACACACTGCAAAAATGCTTTTCTTGGTATTGTTGTCTTGTTTCTAGTCAAAAATTAAAAAAATTCTTACATTAAGAAACAATTACTAGACAAGTAAAAGTAATTGTCTTGTTTTGGGAAAAATAACTCAAAATGAAGAGAGTTTTTGCAAGTGGGGTGAGCAAAATAATCTTTAATCAAACAGAAAACAAGATTATTATTCTTACCCCATTGCCAGATTTTGAGTATTTTTTTCCCAAAACAAGACAATAATTTTTACTTGTCTAGTAAATGTTTCTAAATTTAAGCATTTTTAGATATTTTGGAGAAAATAAAAAATAAATTTGCAGTGCATTTTGTTTTTTTTACATGACATTTTGGATGAAACAGTTAGTTGAGATTGATCGTTACTCTTCCAGAGCCCCCGAGACCCATCGCTCCACCACAGCTGCTGGGCGTCGGGCCGACATACCTGCTAATCCAGCTAAACGCTAACTCCATTTTTGGGGACGGCCCCATCATCCTGAAGGAGGTGGAGTACAGGATGACATCCGGAAGCTGGACCGAGACCCACGCCGTCAACTCGCCCAATTACAAACTCTGGCACCTGGATCCTGACACGGAGTACGAGATCCGAGTTCTGCTGACCCGTCCGGGAGAGGGTGGAACCGGGCAGCCTGGGCCGGCCCTCATCACCAGAACCAAATGTGCAGGTTAGTCGCTCAGTGTGACGTGATTGATAGCTGATTAATCGGCAATTCTTATTGAAAATGAACGACTTCCTGTTGCATTGCCTTTGCAAATCACTGTTAGTGCAAACAACCCTTCCAAAAATGCATGACCTTCCTTCTGTGGAAAACTATTTTTCTCCGACAAAAGTCTGTGGGTTCAAAACAACATTGACTTTCATTATATGGACAGGTTTGGAAAGACATAAGGGTGTGTGCAATGCAAAAAATGCTCTTATTTAGTATTTTTGTCTTTTTTCCAGTCCAAATATCTAAATATTCTTAAATCAAGATGCATTTACTCGATAAGTAAAATGACATGAGATATTTTTTCTTGTTTTCTTGATGAAAAATATAAAAATGAAGTGAGTTTTTGCTTAAAACAGGCAAAATGATCTGCCAATGGGGTGAGAAAAATAATCTTATTTCTGTTTGGGACGGAAACAAGAAACAAGATTTCAATCAGAAATCAGATTATTTTTCTCACCCCATTGGCAGATCATTTTGCCTGTTTTAAGCAAAAACTCACTTCATTTAGATTTTATTTTCAACAAAACTAGAAAAAATCATTATTTACATGCTAAATGCATCTTGATTTAAGAATTTTTAGATATTTAGACTAGAAACAAGACAAAATACTGAGTAAGAAGAGCATTTTTTGCAGTGTATATGATTCAAAAATGTTCATTTTAGGGTGAATTGCCCCTTGAAGTGTAAATACAGGAGGTTTGGGCCTAGTTTGCACAGGTGCTTTAGGTATTACTTTTGTGGACACACTTCTGCTCTGATCATACACACATAAACACACACAAAAGGTGCAAAATGCAGGCTCCCCTGGAGCAGATGGAGGTTCGGGTTCAGCTGCAATTTCACAACGAACCATAAGAGACATTGAAACAAGGGTCTGCCTGTTCACCTCCACTAAAACTGCCCCCCCTCGGTGTGTCGTATTTGCACATAAATAATTGCCTGGAGCTTCTTCAGAAACATAATTGGAAAATAAAAGTAAACAAGAGAGCGTGTAGAGACAGCTATCGACGACGCCACTTGCCGTGTGTGTGTGTGTTTATATGTTAATCATGACTCAAACCATGCGCCCACCGCCCTTGTGAAATTGGACGCGTATGAGAGCAAACACTCAGTCACACTGCACATAAGGGCCTTGTGATGCCATTCTCTCCGCGGGTTTCCATGGAGCCCGTATTAAACGTGGCAAGACTCGGTGAGGACAGATATACAGATCGTATGAGGAGGCACGGAGCGACTTCTGGAGAGAGGGAGATGGAGGGAGAGAGAGAGAGAGAGAGAGAGAGAGAGAGAGAGAGAGAGAGACTACGAACTTTGTAAATATTAGAAGATTGGACTCTTTTATTGCTATGTTTATTTTCATGTAATGTTCTATTTTTATTTCTATTTATTTTTATTTTTTAATAGTATAGTGTTACGGCCATGTGTCCTCTAAAACGTTTTTAACCAGCTGAAAACGCCTCGCTGTGAGCGCTTGAGCGTTTTGGCAGGCAGCGTTTTTTTTTTTTTTTTTCATTTGAGACTCTTAGCTTAGGAAGTGTTACTAATTTCACAGGTAATTTGTTTCTGTATTGATTCTATATAAATAGAATATATATAAGCTCTGGCTCTTATTAAATAATTTTCATCTGTTCACCACGCAGAATGTGGCGGTTGGTCTAATGTAGTATTTGTCCCACCCCTTCTCCACTGTGATTGGACAGCTGGGTAAAAAGTGACAGTAGGGAGTGCTGCGTTTTACTCAAAGTTGAACATTCTTCAACTCTCGGCAACCAGTAAAAACGCCTAACGCTTGAGCCTGAAATACTCGCTCAACGCTTAAACCTGAAATGCTCGCTCAACGCTTAAACCTGAAATACTCGCTCAATGCTTAAGCCTGAAATACTCGCTCAGCGCATTAGCCTGAAATACTCGCTCAGCGCTTAAGCCTGAAATACTCGCTCAGCGCTTAAGCCTGAAATACTCGCTCAGCGCTTAAGCCTGAAATACTCGCTCAGCGCTTAAACCTGAAACACTCGCTCGGTGCTTAAGCCTGAAATACTCGCTCAGCGCTTAAGCCTGAAATACTCGCTCAGCGCTTGAGCCTGAAATACTCGCTCAGCGCTTAAGCCTGAAATACTCGCTCAGCGCTTAAGCCTGAAATACTCGCTCAGCGCTTGAGCCTGAAATACTCGCTCAGCGCTTAAACCTGAAATACTCGCTCAGCGCTTAAGCCTGAAATACTCGCTCAGCGCTTAAGCCTGAAATACTCGCTCAGTGCTTAAACCTGAAATACTCGCTCAACGCTTAAGCCTGAAATACTCGCTCAGCGCTTAAGCCTGAAATACTCGCTCAGCGCTTGAGCCTGAAATACTCGCTCAGCGCTTAAACCTGAAACACTCGCTCGGTGCTTAAGCCTGAAATACTCGCTCAGTGCTTAAACCTGAAATACTCGCTCAGCGCTTAAGCCTGAAATACTCGCTCAGCGCTTAAGCCTGAAATACTCGCTCAGTGCTTAAACCTGAAATACTCGCTCAACGCTTAAACCTGAAATACTCGCTCAACGCTTAAGCCTGAAATACTCGCTCAGCGCATTAGCCTGAAATACTCGCTCAACACTTGAGCCTGAAATACTCGCTCAGCGCTTGAGCCTGAAATACTCGTTTAGCGCTTAAGCCTGAAATACTCGTTTAGCGCTTAAGCCTGAAATACTTGCTCAGCGCTTAAGCCTGAAATAATCGCTCAGCGCTTAAGCCTGAAATACTCGCTCAGTGCTTAAACCTGAAATACTCGCTCAGCGCTTAAGCCTGAAATACTCGCTCAACGTTTAAGCCTGAAATACTCGCTCAACGCTTAAACCTGAAATACTCGCTCAGCGCTTAAGCCTGAAATACTCGCTCAACGGTTAAGCCTGAAATACTCGCTCAGTGCTTGAGCCTGAAATACTCGCTCAGCGCTTAAGCCTGAAATACTCGCTCAGTGCTTAAGCCTGAAATACTCGCTCAGCGCTTAAGCCTGAAATACTCGCTCAGCGCTTAAGCCTGAAATACTCGCTCAGCGCTTAAGCCTGAAATACTCGCTCAACGTTTAAGCCTGAAATACTCGCTCAGCGCTTAAACCTGAAATACTCGCTCAGCGCTTAAGCCTGAAATACTCGCTCAGTGCTTAAACCTGAAATACTCGCTCAGTGCTTGAGCCTGAAATACTCGCTCAGCGCTTAAGCCTGAAATACTCGCTCAGCGCTTAAGCCTGAAATACTCGCTCAACGCTTAAACCTGAAATACTCGCTCAGCGCTTAAGCCTGAAATACTCGCTCAGCGCTTAAGCCTGAAATACTCGCTCAGTGCTTAAACCTGAAATACTCGCTCAGCGCTTAAGCCTGAAATACTCGCTCAGTGCTTAAACCTGAAATACTCGCTCAGTGCTTGAGCCTGAAATACTCGCTCAGCGCTTAAGCCTGAAATACTCGCTCAGCGCTTAAGCCTGAAATACTCGCTCAACGCTTAAACCTGAAATACTCGCTCAGCGCTTAAGCCTGAAATACTCGCTCAGCGCTTAAGCCTGAAATACTCGCTCAGTGCTTGAGCCTGAAATACTCGCTCAGCGCTTAAGCCTGAAATACTCGCTCAGCGCTTAAACCTGAAATACTCGCTCAACGGTTAAGCCTGAAATACTCGCTCAGTGCTTAAGCCTGAAATACTCACTCAGTGCTTAAGCCTGAAATACTCGTTCAGTGCTTAAGCCTGAAATACTCGCTCGGCGCTTAAGCCTGAAATACTCGCTCGGCGCTTAAGCCTGAAATACTCGCTCGGCGCTTAAGCCTGAAATACTCGCTCAGCGCTTAAGCCTGAAATACTCGCTCAACGCTTAAACCTGAAATACTCGCTCAGCGCTTAAGCCTGAAATACTCGTTTAGCGCTTAAGCCTGAAATACTCGCTCAACGCTTAAGCCTGAAATACTAGTTTAGCGCTTAAGCCTGAAATACTCGCTCAGTGCTTAAGCCTGAAATACTCGTTTAGCACTTAAGCCTGAAATACTCTCTCAACGCTTAAACCTGAAATGCTCGCTCAACGCTTGAGCCTGAAATACTCGTTTAGCGCTTAAGCCTGAAATACTCTCTCAACGCTTAATCCTGAAATGCTCGCTCAACGCTTGAGCCTGAAATACTCGCTCAGTGCTTGAGCCTGAAATACTCGCTCCACGCTTAAGCCTGAAATACTCGCTCAGTGCTTGAGCCTGAAATACTCGCTCAGCGCTTGAGCCTGAAATACGCTTAAGCGTGAATCAAATAGCCAGGCGTTCTAAAAACGCGGCGCTCCCATTGAAAACAATTGAAACCGCCAGCCAGCTGCATGAAAAAACGCTTTGGTAGACACACAGCCTATGAATGCTTTGGCAATGTAAAGATTTATTTCACCATTCCAATAAAGCTATTTGATTCTGAATGAGAGAGAGAGAGAGAGAGAGAGAGAGAGAGAGAGAGAGAGAGAGAGAGAGAGAGAGAGAGAGAGAGAGAGAGAGAGAGAGAGAGAGAGAGAGGCATATGCATGGTTTCATTACAGAGAGATGCTCTGTGTCCCCAGTGGCGGCCCCGCTCTGATTGAAATTCAAACAGGAGCCCCTCTCCCCCATCAATCGCATTTGAACTTTCATATTATTATTTTTTTTATTTTGGCAAAAGACGTTTTCCAGGTCTGCTTTAGACGTGGCTTTAGATGGAGCGCTCGCTGGCTTTTTCATCTCCCTCTAGCCAATCACACGCTTATCTCACCTCGGACAGGGGAACCGAGTGGAACCGCTGAATTTACACAATTACATTTAGATTGGAGCCAGTCTGCCGAGTGCTCGCTCGAAAACCACACTCTCTCTTCTCTCTCGTCTCTATCTGTCGGTTAGTTTCCTGCTAAACCGTGTTGTCTGGCGCTTGTGTGGCGTGTGCATATTTCACATTTATCAATATTATGTTTGGCAGCAGAGTTTATCTTGGTTGTGGGTCTGCATTCTGAAAAGGGCGACAGAGAAGAGGCGTAACTCTCTGAACCAACATCGGCTCTAGTGTGTCTGAGCACAACTGATTCTTTCCACTTAAACACACACTGAAGCTTCCCTGTGAGTGTGTTCGTGTGTGTGTGTGTGTGTGTGTGTGTGTGTGTGAGCCTGTTTATGTGGTTTATGAGGACACAAATTTGTATAACTACATGGGTATTACACTGGTATTACACTATAAATGTGGTTTATGAGGACATATCAAATGTCCTCATAATTCAAATGGCCTTAAAAACATACTAAATTATGTTTTTTTGAGAAAGTAAAAATGCAGAATGTTTCCTGTGATGGGTAGGTTTAGGGGCAGTGTGTGTGTGTGTGTGTGTGTGTGTGTGTGTGTGTGTGTGTGTGTGTGTGTGTGTGTGTGTGTGTGTGTGTATGATGGGTAGGTTTATGGGGTTGGGGTTAGTGTGGGTGTGTGTATGATGGGTAGGTTTATGGGGTTGGGGTTAGTGTGTGTGTGTGTGTGTGTGTGTGTGTGTGTGTGTGTGTGTGTGTGTGTGTGTGTGTGTGTGTTGAGCTCACAATCAGACGTGTCTTTATCACAGCCCTGTTCCTAAACCTCTGAGATCAGCAGGAGCCCCTCAGGCTCTAACTGAGTTAAAAACTATCGCCCGGAGCGTCCCTCTGCTCTTCTGAAACGGTCCAGGCTCGTCCCAAAAACCCGGAAAAGAGTCCATCAGCTTCCCCGTTCATCTCACAGGCAGTCGCTGTGCTTTCAGAGGATAGTGTTAAAACACATCAGATTTACAGGGGTGGTTTTTAGGAAACTTAAGCGAAAATCTCAATTGACTTCCAGTTCATTTTGTTGCTTTCAGAAGACATGGTTCTGATATAAAAGCTAAATAACTTTTAGAATCGTTCTGGCGTTTTGATGAATATGGCAGTGTTTAAGGGCGTCATATATGTGTGTGTGTGTGTGTGTGTGTGTGTGTGTGTGTGTGTGTGTGTGTGTGTGTGTGTGTGTGTGTGTGTGTGTGTGTGTGTGTGTGTGTGTGTGTGTGTGTGTGTGTGTGTGTGTGTGTGTGTGTGTGTGTGTGTGTGTGTGTGTGTTTATATATATATATATATATACTTATTACTTCCCTTCCTTTGAAATCAGATAACTGATTTCGTGTTGCATTGCTGCATCAATAGGAAGAGATTTACAATAATATAAATATAAATTAAGTTCCAAGTGCCCAACCAAAGGTAACACAGATCGCCATAATGGTGAGAAATTTTAGGAAATCAACATAAATTTATGAAGTCAATGTGACGCTCTCCCAAAGTATTTAGTTGTATTTTCAATAAGTATTTTCATTCAAGATGACTGGAAAATGAGTGAATGCAACTAAGAAGAACGATGACTGCAGAAGTGGAGGAAATGAGTGATAAGTCTATTAAGAATTGCCCCGCCTCAACCTTTTGCCCGCCCACCTGTTTTTTTTTTTTCCTTTGGCAAAATGGTCCTCAAACCAGTCCAGTAATGTTTACTTGGGTTTTCTAAGTAACAAAGACATAGCATGCAAACAGTTCAAATTATTAAACATTAAGTAAAGTTTACTAAAAAGTCTTAGTAAGAACAGCTGTTGGATTTAACAGTGTGAACATGCATTTAGTACAACACACTCAACACTCTTAAGTACTATGTACTAAACTTGCTTAGTTTAGCTATTGCATCCACCTAAAAGTTCACAATACTCAGTATATTCAAGTTAAATCAACTAATTTTCCAAAATCAGCTGATTTTACAAGTTTTTCATTAGTAGATTCAACAATTACTTTTTACAGTGTACTACGGTTTGGGACGTACTAATTCTATTTTCGAATATTATTTAGTATGGATAGCATGCGGATGGGTCGCAGGAGGTGTTCAGTCTGAAACTCTAGAGGAAACGTGTGAGATTACTAGTGGCTGTTTGTCAGGAGAAACACAAGAAGCTGTAGCCTTCAGCATTTGCTCTCAATTTAATCATATTGCTGTGTAGGAGAAACATTTGCGATATTAAGAGGATCTCGTGTGTGATTTGTGAATATGAAACTAGACTCATTTCCTCCTGATGTCATGGGAATGTAATATTTTTCATAACTTATAGAGCAGCAGTGATCTTTCTGCTCAGGAACATTCCCTTTCGGCTGAACTTGTGGTCTGTGAGAGTTGAGAATGGAAAAGGTTATGTCTGATTATTTTATTTTGTATTATTTTATTATTCACACTGCACGGAGAGGGACAATAATGCATTGGCATGCAGGTCCTGTGTGCACGTGTCATGATTATCACCGCACGAAAAACCATTACGACAATGTTCCAGACATCTCTCCCCCTGCCTTTTTATTTTGTAAAACATTTCAAGCTATTTCCCTAAAATAGCAATGTGTCCCATGATTCCCTGCTAAATAAATGAGAAGTCAAACATTTCCTCAGTCATCATTGTACAAGTCAGTGCAATGTCTATAATGATGTCTGGAGAAATAAGCGTGAACTGGAAATGGAATTGAATCGTGGCCTTTGCTCCACGATTTACTGAACACTGGTTTCTAGAATGAAAATGGTGTTATGAGAACTAAAAGAGATCTACTTTGAGATCCATTTATAATATGTATTGAAGAGATATTTGTTTCACTCAGTTCACTTTTGGTTCAACTGAAAGAGGTGTGACTTTAATAACGCATTGTTGGAGCGTTGCGATTGTGAGGAACTGAAAACCACTGACCATTGACCAACACACACCTGCTCTAAAGTCAATAGTGCAGTATTTCTGTGTTATTTAAAGGGTGTGTTAGTGATATGAGCCTATAGGCGGTGCACAACACACACACATGCCAAATATTAAAAAATAAAAGGATTCCTCTCTGGAGAAGTGTTCGGTCTTTCCGCTCATGGCTCGAGCACAATTGGCTTTTAAAGGGAAAGGGAGATGAGACTCTGATTGGTTTATTGCATGTTACGACCAAAACACACCCATGACTCTTTAAGAGACGAGGGACGACCATGAGCCGGACGCACAGACCATTTTTACCATCGTTAAACTAGCAATAGTGGATTTGGACACGCCCTAAGAGCGTGAGCTTCTGACCATACACTCAGATCGCTAAAATAGGGCCCGAGATCTGCAGTGTCAATGTGATGTTAGCCCTTTTTATCCTTTTAACCTTGTTATCTTAACGTCAGTCATATGAGATACTAAATCTAAAGTGTCATTGTATATGTTACAGTACATACTTCTGTCCCAATTATAAGCCTTTCATATGGTGCTTCTCTTCTCTGGGGAGAATTTATACTTCAGCTTTAAATGTCTATCATAATGCAGTTCAAATCACTCATATTTGTTGACTGCACATTTATTTTGTGACCATACAGGCTTAGTTTGACCTGTTTGTTGAAGCACAGACAGCTCTGTCACCTAATTGTAGACGTCTGTCGGCTTTCTTTTACTTTTAAAATGGGTGTATTGCAAGCTTCCAGTCTGTCCGGGTACGTTTGAAAGTCGTATTCCCATGTGTCTGATAGCCAGAGGGCAGGATGTAGTGGCACATCTGGTCTCTCTCTCTCTCTCTCTCTCTCTCTCTCTCTCTCTCTCTCTCTCTCTCTCTCTCTCTCTCTCTCTCTCTCTCTCTCTCTCTCTCTCTCTCTCTCTCTCTAGTATACTGTGCCAATCTCGGCCTGTAATGCTGTGTCATAAATAGTGTCAGCGGGAACAGGAAGCACTGTTTGTTGAAACAGGAAGTAATAGGAAAAGTACTTGGCTCTTTGACCATTTTCTTCAAAAATGGCAACGTTGCATTGTGTGTGTCTACCCAGTGGAGCTGAATGGCTACACACACCTCAACATGACTTGATTTCAAACCATCACACTGGAGATTAATTAACCGACTGATTATAGTCACAAAGCAATTAATGCACTGATCTATATAATGACTGGATTGCTCATTGCGTTCTGAACTGCCATCACACTGGAAATGTTCGAGCGGCCATCTTACAGTTCCCTACTGACAGAGGGCATCATTGACTTACAGCCAAAACATTGACCTAAAATCACAATTTGCTGCATCTTAGTCTCACAGGATTATAGTTTTACGATATATGTGTGTAAATTAATAGTTACTTCAAGTCTTATCTGTAATGATTATGGTCTTTTCGGAGGGGCTAGGCGAGTGAATGCGATCATCTTGTCATATAGTCAAAGAATAAACATGAATGTACATCTGAAGGTGTGTGGAGGAAACATTACAACGTACTGAAACGTATCATATGTGTTGTAATTGCTCAGTTATTGTTTCAGCGATGGAAAGACGTCAATAAAACAGCTTGAGAACAATGTCCCGTAGCATCGCATTTACCTCAGAAGTCCTTCAGTGTCCACAGCTGTGAGTTCACTAGAGGAATCAACTCTCTCACTGGATATATGACCTATATTAGCCTTTATATTCACTATATTAGCCTTTATATTCACTATATTAGCCTATATATTACCTATATTAGCCTTTATATTCACTATATTAGCCTATATATTCACTATATTAGCCTATATATTCACTATATTAGCCTATATATTCACTATATTAGCCTATATATTCACTATATTAGCCTTTATATTCACTATATTAGCCTTTATATTCACTATATTAGCCTATATATTCACTATATTAGCCTATATATTCATTATACTAGTCTATATATTCACTATATTAGCCTATATATTCATTATACTAGTCTATATATGACCTTTATTAGCCTATATATTCATTATACTAGTATATATATGATTTATATTAGCCTATATATTCACTATATTAGCCTATATATTCATTATACTAGTCTATATATGACCTATATTAGCCTATATATTCATTATACTAGTATATATATGATTTATATTAGCCTATATATTCACTATATTAGCCTATATATTCATTATACTAGTCTATATATGACCTTTATTAGCCTATATATTCATTATACTAGTATATATATGATTTATATTAGCCTATATATTCACTATATTAGCCTATATATTCACTATACTAGTCTATATATGACCTTTATTAGCCTATATATTCACTATATTAGCCTATATATTCACTATATTAGCCTATATATTCATTATACTAGTCTATATATGACCTTTATTAGCCTATATATTCATTATACTAGTCTATATATGACCTTTATTAGCCTATATATTCATTATACTAGTCTATATATGACCTTTATTAGCCTATATATTCATTATACTAGTCTATATATGACCTTTATTAGCCTATATATTCATTATACTAGTATATATATGATTTATATTAGCCTATATATTCACTATATTAGCCTATATATTCATTATACTAGTCTATATATTCACTATATTAGCCTATATATTCATTATACTAGTCTATATATTCACTATATTAGCCTATATATTCATTATACTAGTCTATATATGACCTTTATTAGCCTATATATTCATTATACTAGTCTATATATGACCTTTATTAGCCTATATATTCATTATACTAGTCTATATATGACCTTTATTAGCCTATATATTCATTATACTAGTCTATATATGACCTTTATTAGCCTATATATTCATTATACTAGTCTATATATGACCTTTATTAGCCTATATATTCATTATACTAGTATATATATGACCTATATTAGCCTATATATTCATTATATTAGCCTATATATTCACTATATTAGCCTATATATTCATTATACTAGTATATATATTCACTATATTAGCCTATATATTCATTATACTAGTCTATATATGACCTTTATTAGCCTATATATTCATTATACTAGTCTATATATGACCTTTATTAGCCTATATATTCACTATATTAGCCTATATATTCATTATACTAGTCTATATATGACCTATATTAGCCTATATATTCATTATACTAGTATATATATTCACTATATTAGCCTATATATTCATTATACTAGTCTATATATGACCTTTATTAGCCTATATATTCATTATACTAGTCTATATATGACCTATATTAGCCTATATATTCACTATATTAGCCTATATATTCATTATACTAGTATATATATGACCTATATTAGCCTATATATTCAATATATTAGCCTATATATTCACTATATTAGCCTATATATTCACTATATTAGCCTATATATTCATTATACTAGTATATATATGACCTATATTAGCCTATATATTCAATATATTAGCCTATATATTCACTATATTAGCCTATATATTCATTATACTAGTCTATATATGACCTTTATTAGCCTATATATTCATTATACTAGTATATATATGACCTATATTAGCCTATATATTCAATATATTAGCCTATATATTCACTATATTAGCCTATATATTCATTATACTAGTCTATATATGACCTTTATTAGCCTATATATTCATTATACTAGTATATATATGACCTATATTAGCCTATATATTCAGTATATACTACTGAACCTGTTAGTGATGTCTGGATTATTAATGGTTTATTAATGTGTGTTTAACTAAATCCTCCCCTGTTGTACCAAAACATAGGAACGTACCATTTGTGTATCATTACACTCCTATTGGAGAGTCATCTATATCTAATAGTTACTGGACACACAAGCCTGGACGAGTTATCATTACGCGGCCCACACAGCAGAGCATAATTTAGAAAGGTTTAGAAAATATCATAAACCACTTGCAAGTGAAAGCTGTGTAGATAGCGAACATTAGGGGTCCCAGGACCGAACCCTGAGGTACCCCGGTGATGAGTCTTGCTTGGACATCATCATGTTGGCCAAGTATATTATAAACCAGGAAAGTGCTGACCTGGACAACTTTAGCTTGGAGTTGTGAGAGGATTCTTTGGTCCTTGGTTTCTTTGTGTGGATGCAGGTGTGTGTCCGTATCCAGGCTGCATGCTCTTACACTGTTTGACTTTGACCACAGTGTGTAGGTATAAGGTTGTGTGGTAGCGAGAGAAAGAAAAGGTGTTGTAATTATCATGAACTAAATGATTGTGTGCGGTTAAAGTGCTGATTGTGCTGAATGCAGGCTCTCCGAAGGCCCACACGCATGCCATGCTCGATTTAGCAGGCCAATTTTCAATTAAGCTACATCACAAATGAACATCGGCCATTTCAGGAAACATCGGCTTCCCATTTTTTCTGCCTATGTGGCAGAATGTGAGATTGGATGAATCTAATCGCTAATTGTCATCGTCCGTCAAGGTGAAAGCCTTCTGGGTAAGTACAATAAACATGCCTCTTGCAGCATGCCTTATGTTCTCTCTGCCTCCATGCATTTTGTGTTTAAGCAGACTGGTCGAAATGTGCAGTTCTTGTGATTGATTATTAGATACTGTGGTACAGTGGCCATTTGATATTGATGGATCTTATGTATTTTTAAACGCTGTTCATGTGGCATATGGTAGAGTGCATTGTTGACACGTGAAATGTCGATATGAAGTCAATTGTAAATATTGAAGGCAAGTGACTACAGACTTTCAAATGAATGTCCCATGTTCAATAGCACTGCGTATGGACACAAGCTTTCAAACTGGCAGCGTTGAACCATTGTGTGTGTGTTGAAAGGGGGGGATTCTGAAATCCACTGCCGCTTCAATATATCTGTATATATTTATATCCTAAATAACTTCATAATCAAAACCTTAATTAATATTTATCTTCCTATATTACCTATATTATTATAATGATTCTTTCCAGTTATGATTTTGCTTTGTTTCTTGTTTTCTAAAGTGTGTATTTGGTCTCTGAGGAGTGACTGAGGGTCTGGCCTAGAGATGTGTGATGTGTCACTAAACACTGGCAACAAGGTCGTGTGTTTGGATTTTGGAGGTATCACACACCCCTAACATGTCAGGAGTGCAGTAACAGCGTTTGCTCACTTAGCCCGGCTTCCAGATATGAAATATGGATTTTTCTTTCATTTAATTAATTATGTTTTATTCCTTTTATTTTGTATTTATATTTCCTTTTACTGAAACACTAAAAAGTCAAGATGAACATTGCCTGTACTATTGTGTGTCCCTCTCACTGAAAGAAAGCACGTTATCAGTATGTTTTGGTAAGAACTGGTTATAACTGGAGCTTAATCAGCTCCAACCTTGGAGAGACTGTGTATCTGTGTATGTGCGCAATATTCTGTGTTACAGATCAGAATGGTGTTCAATGGGCACCCTAAGAGATGGGTGGACTTGTTGTTCTGGGCAAGTGGAAACGTGCATCACATTAACTGACTTGAGTGGAAATTTACCATGACTGTGCCTTGTCTCTGAGCCAATCAGAACCATCCACATTGCAGTAATGACGTGGATAGACCTTGAAAACAGTATAACTGTTGGGACAATTGTTTGTACGATGGGGCGAGGCAACGAGACGGTGAGAGAGGGAGCGCGGCCTACGAACTCCTTGTGAGACTTGAAGCTGGCTTCTGCTTTTGAAACTGCAAACTATTCTTAAGTATTAATTAATTTAATTATTTGCAATCCTGACTCTGTCTTCATTTCTTCACTACTGGTCCTGGGTCATAAGCTGTTAACCCCTAACAGTGTGTACTACAAATACAGTCGAGTATCGTCCATCCTGTCACCTTTTCCGGTGTTCTTTTCTGACCACTGGTGATGTATGCTCGGCACTCGCAAGGAATATGTCAAAAAGATTCATTGCATGTCGCCGTCGCGGCTGGTTAGGACAAAAACTCGAATTAACATGGAAAAGACGCCTTTTATCGTGTGTCGCGTGTAGTTAGGACACGGTGTAATGGTACCTTAATTCGGTACTTTATGGTATGTTTACCTCAATAACTGTGCAGAAACTGTAAGTCGTTAATAGAAGTGTTATTGACATTATGCCTTGGTCGCTGTCTGTGATGTTTGTATACTGTAATATTTACCCGTAAATAGTAGTCTACTAGCTACTTAATTAATTGAATTCATAAAAACAACCATTTTAATATATATCTAAATTCTACTATACAGCAGTAGTACATTTGTCAAGTTAAACCAAACTTTTATTTTGACGGTTTGCCGTGAAGACCTTTTAAGTTTCTGTGTGTTTATTAAAGGATGGTAGTTTTTCACAAATAAAACTGTAAAATGCTGATGGAGTGACTCTCAGAGCGGCTCTGGAGATGAAGTTGTCCTTATAAGATGGAAACACACGACCGTCACACACAATTCGGTGTGTGTGTGTGAGGTCAAGGAAACCAAGCATCTGCGTCCTTCATTTACACAGAGACATGCAGGACACGCATGATTCATATTTAAGTGTCTTTTTGCAGTTTAATATTCACAGACACTTTTCTATATCACCAGATGCGTTCTCAGATACCAAAATCTGGCACAGATTGATTTAATGTGAATCAGTACTCAGAAGTAACGAGGTACTTCGGTCGGTGCCCTTAAAAGTACAGAGTTCGGTACCCAACCCTAGTAGTTAACATGATAAAAGTCATCTTAATATTAAGATATACCTCTAGTAATTTAAACAAGCCTTTTGAAGTTCGGGTAAAAGCTCCAGGCAAGGATGTTTTTGCCCAAAGGACTTATTACATATGCATTTGTAGGCGTTAAACCAGACGCTAACTGCTAGACGCCAGCAGCCATATCACCCTGTAGCCCAAGACTGGTTTCCCACTGAAGCTAAGCAGGGCTGAGCCTGGTCAGTACCTGGATGGGAGACCAACTGGGAAAACCAGGAGCTGCTGGTAGAGGTGTTAGTGAGGCCAGCGGGGGGCGCTCACCCTGTGGTCTGTGTGGGTCCTAACGCCCCAGTATAGCGATGGGGACACTATACTGACAAAGAGCACTGTCCTTCAGATAAGACGTTAAACCGAGGTCCGACTCTCTGTGGTCGTTAAAAATTCCAGGATGTCCTTCGATAGAGAGTAGGGGTGTAACCCCAGCATCCTGGCCAAATTTGCCCATTGGCCCCTGTCCATCATGGCCTCCTAATAATCCCCATATCCTGATTGGCTTAATCACTCGGTCTCTTCTCCACCAATCAGCTGGTGTGTGGTGAGCGTTCTGGCACAAAATGGCTGCCGTCGCATCATCCAGGTGGATGCTGCACATTGGTGGTGGTTGAGGAGATTCCCCCCTTCCATGTAAAGCGCTTTGAGTGTCTAGAAAAGCGCTGTATAAATGTAATGAATTATTATTGTTATAGATTGTGTTGGTTATTATGGAAATGATCCGGCTCTTTAATTTGCGCGTCGTTGTGCTCACGCTAATTTGTCCTGTTTAGCAAATCTGGCCCATACGCTCTACCAATAGCATTTTTGGCGATACAAAGTTGATGATACTGATGATCTTGACAGCCCCCTAAGCTCTCCTTGGCGTGTTAATGAGAACCTGTACCGATGTCAGAGTCATTCTTTTGAATGGGATCATTGAGTACAACTGTGCTAAATGTTGGTAGAACCAAGTGTTTATTGAGCTTCAGAAGGGATATTACAGCTTCTCAGATATAAAGAAAAACAAAACTTATTTTAGTGCTATTTTGCAGCTTTGCTTTGGCTGAGTAGACTGAAGTAATATCTGGTGGTTTGTTAATATTACTTGTATTTAGAGGCAAGCCAGCTCACCAGAATCCATTACTTTTTTCTAAAGGAAGAGCTTGTTCTGTTACACATGCACTTCATTCTTTCTATCAATCTAAATGAAGTGTGTTTGTGCAAGCGCTTGAGTAAATAAGCCTGGCCGTTCGAACGTGTCAGCTACATTTTCACCCCACCAGCTTCTACAGTCTTTACTCCAGGGCTTGTTTTGTGTTGTGCTTTGTCCACTAATGATTTCAGTCAGATGATTTGCGCTCGTGGAGTCTTTCAAGGCAACTGTAATAACCTTAATTTTAACGGTCAATCCATAGCAGATTTTAAGAGGTCATTAAGCACATTAGCCTGTGGTTTAAGACAATTGATTAGGTCTTGAAAGACATTGATCAGGTACCTCGAGTGTGTGTCGTGGTGGGGAATAAATCGCTGAGATTCTCACATACTCATTTGTTTCCCTTCTCTCATTAAACGTGCATGTGTTTGTGCGAAACACTCCTACATGTCCTAGTTTCTTCTTTACACCTCGGCTTCCTATTTTACCGTAGGAGTGCGGATCCTGTTTGTGTGTTTGCTCAATATTCGGTGTCCCAGCCTATCTCATAAAGAACGCAGGTCTGCAGATCCAGCAGACAAACATCATAAAGCCTGGAGATTATCAGTTTATGTCCAGAGAACGTTATTTAAATGGAAATTACTTCCTCTCCTGCCACACGCTGTACTTTATTTGAGCTCTTTGCCACGCGTTGCTGGTGCTGGATATTAATGTTAATGGTGCTTGTGTCTTTTCAGCATTTAGATGATTTCCTCCACTCTTAACATATTGTAGGTGTTTATAGGTCTTTTAATGGCTTCATATGGGGAAAAAAACTTGTCGTAGGAACACGCTCTTGTAGGCCATTTATTCTGAACAAAAGTGTTAGACTAATGGATCAGTGCTCATCTTCCACTGTGAAGCAAATCACCTTAAAGTGGAGCTTTTTTCCCACCCTGAAAATGAAAAGAAAGCAGCATAAACAAACAAGAAGTTTCCACGAAGCAACAAAAACACAGCTAATCAAAAAAGTTGTCTTTTTTTGACTAATAACACATACCTTGTGTTATATACCGTATAATTTCTGGTTCTAAAATTCTGCAATTAGTCTCTTCTCATCTGTTTGATATGCATAAGGAGCACTACTTTGGTCCAATGAGAGTACAGTGTGGGCGGGGCTATCTAGTGCATAACAGAAGAAATAGCTGACAAAGGGCTCTATTATAATGATCTGAGCTCATGGTGCAGGTGCACTCACTTTTGCTAGTTTAACGACAGAAAAAAATCTGTTGGCGCTCCCGGCTGTCGGTGGGTATGATAGGGCCCAAAATGTTGCCTGACATAGTTGGTTAGGAAAAAAACTCCAAGGACCCTATTTTAACGATCTAAAACGCAAGTGTCAAAGCGCGAAGCACAAGTAACTTTGTGGGCGGGTCTCGGCGCTGTTGCTATTTTCCCGGCGGGATAAATGGCTCTTGCGCCCGGCGCAAATCTAAAATGGGTTGGTCTGAAGTAGCTTCATTATTCATAGGTGTGGTTTGGGCGTAACGTGAATAAACCAATCAGAGCGGCATCCAACATTCCCTTTAAAAGCAGCTGCGCAAGTTCCCTTATGGGCAGTGCCGTTTCTAGGCATAGGCAAACTAGGCGGTCGCCTAGGGCGCCAACAGCTGGGGGGCGCCAGTGAGCCCCCGCCCCAACAAGATTTTTTTAGTTAGTTATTTCATATATATTTTATTATTAATATTTCGTACTTTTGCTATTTCAAGGCATTATGATTAGTTGCGATTATTGGAGTGAAGTCGCCATGGTGATAGTGGTGCTGCTGTAATGAAATGAGATCATGTAGAGGGCGGCAGGGAACGTCGTCATCCGTGGCGTTGTAACGCTTGTGTCCGAGTGAAAAATGCGGATAGCTCACTTAATGTAACTGGAGTGGATGCAAACACGGAGGCGATTAACATCAAACAGATCGCACTTCATTCCCCGCTGAACTCTCATCACAAACTCCCTTTCCGTCCACAGCATTACTCAATAAAACAAAATAACTGACTGTTAGTAACAGAAAACAGAAAATAATCCCCACACACGGGAGCTCAAGCCACAGTGCGCACATACACAAAATGCAGACTTCGTTTGCAGGGAGCGCGTGCAACTCTGCAACTCTTAAAGGGGCCACACTATATTTCTACTCGTTACAGCGTGCTTTAGTTTCATCATCATGAAAAGGTCAAAGCCATCAGGGGCTCAGTATCGTAAAAAGAAAAAAGAGGAAATATAAAAAAGAAAGCGAAATATACAGGTATGTTATCCTACTTAATTGGTTACTTGTTCTCTACTAAGCTGGTCTCTCTATCATAACGTTGAGCAAAACATTACACTGAATATTAGTACTGGACAGACCACACGCCATGCTCATTTCAGGTGCAGAACATTATAGCATAGTTCATTTGAATAAAAAAATGTTTACATCAGAGATAGCTGTTTAGTGTAAATTGATCAAGTAGGCTAATACTGTCATAACCATGGGTGTCACTAGGCCCTTTTTTATGAACTTATGCCTCAGACCCCCCTAAAAAATATGTGATTAACCTTTAAAACATGAAACTGGCGCGAGGCTTCGGCCTCGTCCGGTCTTTTAGTCTTTGTGTCAGTGTGTTCTTCAATCCGCAGCGGCGCCGAGTGACATGGTTTTCAAGCTATTGTTATCAAATTTTTTGGCCTTCAGAACATCTTAAAATACACATATGTAGATCATAGAAATCAAAATGTTCTCGGGGGAGCATGCCCCCAACCCCCCCCCCCCCCCCCCCCCCCCAACATCTGTGATCTCAGTGATAATAAACCTAGCTACATTATTGGATTAATGCATATACAATATGCCCATGAAATAAGGAAGTCATATTTGCTTTATAAGTTATAGTTAAAAAAAAAAAGGGGGGGGGGGGGGTGAAACATATGAATCTTGCCTAGGGTGCCAGAAAGGCTAGAAACGGCCCTGCTTATGGGTCGCTATTATTATGGCGTATTTACCAGACGCACGCCAGGAGCGGTTCACAGCGAGGAGACGGATGTTCTTGAAGAGCAGTGAAAGACAGATGAGTTGTGTTGTATGGGGATGGGAGAAACACACCCACAATAGCGGCGGTTAAACAGTTTTTTCAGTTTTTCAGTCGATTTTTTTTCCTGGTTCTTGACGGACAAACCAGTTTGTCAGATGTCCTTATATACAGATATGTCTTGCCACTATTGGGCAAACAGGTCTGATCCTTATTTACTACAATTAGCCTGAATAATTTGTAAGCTAGATTTATGCCTATTTTTTCACATCTTCGTGGCACACCACAATGATTTCCGTCATCTCGTGTTCATATTTTTTTAGTGTAGCAATTTATGATTTGCAAAAATAACTGTTGCATCTGTGTAGATTACATGAGCAAAGTGTATGCGCGTTGTGCACGCTATACATTATGGTCAAGCATGCCCCCTTAAAATAGCATAATGAACAACGCGCCGCTGACTTTAGACTGGGTTTTTTCTGGTCAGTGGCGCAATTGTTTAATGGAACAGCAAAATAGCTCCAGGGATTGTTTGAGCCGGAACACGCCTCCTTTTTGCGCTGAACCGCCCAGGGAGCGCAAGTTCATTCACTAGTTTAGCGACGTGCTTCTGTGGAGGGAAAAGCGCGCTTTGCGCTGGTGCAAAATAGGAACGACACATGCGTCGGTGTACAAAGTCAATTGCGCTTTTATTGCTTGTTGCATTACCAATGTCAGATATGATTAACATTATAGACACCATAACACCAGACACAGTGTGAAGTAATTTGCACAATGTCACACAATCACAGACAATCAGAGCACATCTGGTTTTTAATATCCACATTTATAATTGGACTGACCAATTATAAAGGTGGGGTTTACGGTGCACTTTCTCAAACAGAGATAAATTAATATGTGAATCTTTTACATTTTACATGTGTTAGATTTTGGTACTCATTAGTCACTGTAAAATCCACCAGTGATTCTAACTAACACTTTTGAGTTAACTTTACATAATGTCTAAACTTAATTGTAAAAATCTAGTAATCTGCAGTATTCACATACTATACCTTACTTACACAGAAAACCCCAGTTCAGATTAATGGATTGGTTTGAGTGCCATTTTGTCAAGCAAAAAAATAAAACCACCATTATGGTGATCAGTGTTTCCTTTGGTTCATATTATCGTCATTCTCTTCCTACTGAAGCAGCGACACGATAGAAACCAGTTTCAAAGGAAGGGAAGAATTACATATGTTGCTTTTAAAAGTTGATCTATAGCTTCTGACTGAATAATGTACATAAATCAGATCACCTTTTAAAAGCAATGTAATTCTTCCCTTCCTGTCGTGTAATGACCATTTATAATTTTATTACTAACACTTACGTCACAAACACCTGTGAAACTCGATTGGGCTGATGCAATTCTTCTATATTTGTGACAATATCTTGCAATTGATAATGCTCGAGTCACACACACTTCAAAATTCAGCATCAAAACACAGCAATGAACTGTCTGCAATGAATTTTCTCTCTTTTTTTTCCTTGTTTTTTTTTTACGCACCATGAGGTGTTTTGGTTTCTGTTTGACGGCTCCGTTAAATCACCCCTCCGTGTACTCTCGCCCCTGTGTTTTACTCACTTCTCCTCGGCATGCTGAGGTGGGTTTGTGCACATATAATGATATTTATTCCCTGCCCTTATTACCCATAATCCTGTGCGAGTGTAGTGGTTAAGGTGTGTGTTGACTCTGCGTGCTTATCAGGTCCTCAACAGTCCTCATTTGAATTTCAAAAAAGGCAATTGGATGAACATGCTGGTGGAGTGCAGGTACGCGGTCCATTTTACTTTTTACTGCTCTTTCATCTGCCATCCGCCTCTCCTCTCTCTCTCTCTTTCTCTCTCTCTCTCTCTCTCTCTCTCTCTCTCTCTCTCTCTCTCTCTCTCTCTCTCTCTCTCTCTCATGTCTCACCTCACACTTCCTCGAGCAAAAAAACAACAAAAAAAGCACATAAACCACAGCCTATTTCCACATGCTGAATCTCAATTCAACATTTTCAATCTCCCTGCACAATAAAATCCCAATATATTACAGAACTCTCACCCCCACACAGCCGGTCCCCAACCCCATGAATAAAACATGACATGGAAAAAGAGCCC
>NC_090186.1:2481397-2528897 GCF_024679245.1 Pseudorasbora parva
ATAAGGGCCCTCTGTGCTTCCTAGCGGGAGGGAGATTTGAGGCCTGACAGTAGAAAACATATGATGATGGAAAAAGCTTAAACTAATCCAACTCTTCACACTCTAATAGTCCTGCAGACGAGAGACAGACAGATGGAGGGAAGACACATCCAGGAGAAGGACTCTCTCTCTCTCTCTCTCTCTCTCTCTCTCTCTCTCTCTCTCTCTCTCTCTCTCTCTCTATCTCTCTCTCTCTCTCTCTCTCTCTCTCTCTCTCTCTCTCTCTCTCTCTCTCTCTCTCTCTCTCTCTCTCTCTCTCTCTCTCCTCTCTCTCTCTCTCTCTCTCTCTCTCTCTCTCTCTCTCTCTCTCTCTCTCCTCTCTCTCTCTCTCTCACTACACTGATTTTTGTGCACATGAGCGTCCAGGAAGTTCTGCTAAACTTGTGTCACAAATGTATTCATGCCTCGAGTTTGGACAAGTTACAGGTGTTTACACACACCGATCATCGCCCTGGATCTGAGAGAGGAGTGTGTGTGTGAATCTCTACAGGTTGAAAGAGTTTTTCTTTGATAAGGTGTCAGAGTCAAGGCTGATGATGAAAGGCGCTTTAAGCGTGTTGTGAGAGTGATTTAAGCAGAGCGTCTGTGATGTTAAAAGGTTATCAGGTGAGATCTGGTTCCTCGTGTGTGTGAGGTCTGAGATGATGACTCTTCTTTATGCTTCCGTGTGAAAACACGACATTTGTTCATTTTGCGTCTTCCATTGAGAGGACTGGAAATGAGGGGGAGAGAGAAGCGGTAGGATTTACATCAAGTGTCACTCTGATGCACTTTACCAAGTTTCACAATTCAAACTTTCAGTATTGAAAGAGAAGCCGAGGCTGTACCGAGGGCTCAGGGTTTTGAATCTTTTTTCATACAAAAGATTTGACCTGGTAGTCTCGAAAACATCAGTAGCCAACCCTGCACAAATTGCAGACTGGTCTCATTGGCAAAACGGACCTGTGGCAACGTTTTTGCAAACCACAAAATATGTACCAATGCCGTACATATCACGCTAGCTTTCAAAGTGAAATGTCCACTGGGTGGCGCTAAAAGCTTTTTCCGCAACAGATGTGCGTGAATCTGAAGTTTTGTTACGTTGGTTTTTTAACATACACACACACTAAACCCTAAACCGAGCCGATAGTGTTAACAAAAGCAAATGTGACAAAAATAAGATTGTGTCGATGTCATTTTATCTTGTGTTTTAAACTCGTCTTTGAGCTCTTTTATCATCACTCGTTTTTCAGCATCGCAAGGTCAAATCTGTAGCAGCTGAGCTATCGAGCAAACTTAGTATGTCAGAAAAGAGGAACATATGGAGCTGGTTAAGTCACGCAAACTCCACAATGTGTTCGCTTACAAATCATGGACATTTAAAAAAAGAAAAGAAACCGAGAACAAATGCTTTCTGTGTTACTGCCTCTAGTGTTCATTTCTGTTGGAAACTGTTGCGATATGGACGTATTTTGTGGTTTGCAACAACTTTGCCACAGGTGTATTTTGCCAATGAGACCAGGTTGTCAAATTGGCTCAAAACACACTGGCCAGTGTCAAAGAGCACAGGTTAAAATCCTGCGTCAGCCAAGCAACTACCATTGAGATGAATGGGAATGCTAAAAGCTATCCAGCACACCAAAGTTCATGATCTGATATCGATTCGTTTTGATGTATATCAGGTACAGTACATGTGAATGCTGTAAACGATGCAGGAACCCCATCAGTCACAGCATTACTATCGTAGTACACACTGTAATCAAAAAGTTCTGTAAAAAAAATAAGGATAATGTACCGGCAGAAAATTACCAGGACATTATCCGGTAATTTTACAGACGTTTCCGCTAACCTCAAAAATCAAAATACAGAAAAATGCCTGTAAATACGGACAATTACGTCAAATCAATACAGTACATTGTGCCTATTTTTAGAGCACAGGTTAAAATTAACAACTGATTTTCATAAAAATATTTAGTTTGCACCTAAGGCCGTTTTTATGTGAACTTATTAATGGTATAATTATGTGTCTTGAAATATAACCGTATAACCCTCGGGTGCTGTACAGTCATTTTTGACCAAAATGTTTTGCGTTTTATTTATTTATTTATTCTTTTCTTTGTAGGAATGGTACAAAACTTGGCAAAGGTTTTGGCACTTGCTATGTGAGCACCAAAAAAGAAATCGTGGACAAAAAGTTCAAATGGTCCTGAAACAAAACATTCACTCTTGTGTTAAAGCAAAGGAATGCAGGAAGTGCTGCACAGGGTGTAAAATCTCGGTGCTCTTTGGTTGTGTAGTTAAGTCTAAATGCAAAAGTAGTCCAAGGCATTCGATGGGTGTATTGAGAAAGTTAAAAAGCCAGTTTTTTACTTTTTTGGCTTTTTAACTTTCTCAATACACCCATCGAGTGCCTTGGACTACTTTTGCATTTATTCACTCTTGTGTTGTTCGCAGTGAAAAGTGAACGGGAGATGACTCTCCTCTAGTGGAAGCGTTTGGTACTGCACACAAACACACTCTCACTGAAAGCTCATTTATTGAGATATCAAACTCAGATTAGGAATACAACTCGTTTTTATTTATCTCGTTTTTTCTCACAGTTTTAGAAAATGTAAAATGTGTTTTGAAAATGTATATTTCAAATAAAAATTGTGTAGTTTTCATTACAATAAATGTAAATTCTGTAACTTTTTAAAGTTAAAATAAAGACATGAAAAGATAAACGTGAACCAAATCCCAAAGCCAAAATGACGTTTTAATTGGAAATGTCATTTTCAGGTCCATGCTCAAAAAGAATAAATGGATTGTAAACACAGCTTAAATATAATTGTGCCATAAAAGCTCTTTAAAAATACTAAATATTAAATAGAAAAATTATCAAACTAAAATATAGTGCAATCATTTCATTGCAAAAAAAAAAAAAAAAAATTGACCGTCACATGAAGACCTCTAGAGTGACTGTAATAAAAATCATTCGAACATACTCAATGAAGACAACAGATTAATTAAAAAAATATATATATATATATATATATATATATATATTTTTATAAAAAAAAAAAATATATATTTTTATAAAAAAAAAAAAATATATATATATATATATATATATATATATATATATATATATATATATATATATATATATATATATATATATATATATATATATATATATATATGTACACAGTGTATGTATGTATCAAAACGATGCTCTCTAGAGTTGATTTTTGAGTCTATAGTCATTGAATGTTTTTTCTGGAGATGTGTCGTGTCATTATTGTTCTCCAGCCGTGTTATTGACATATTTCTGTGGCTGAAACACTGATTGATGCATTACATGAGATATGACATCCATGTTTATTTGCTGCTGTAACTAGTAGTAAAGAGGAAGAGATGCTCGATCTGTCACGCCGCATTAAAGAGACTGAATTGCATGCAGAGACTTTGTTTCATATCAAAACTATCAAAGCTTATTGTGATTATCAGGTGCGCTATAAGAGACTAAAAGATGAATCTTGGGATGTAAGAATCGATACTGGTGCATCAAAACGAGAAACGATTATAATCGAGGTATCAGTATTGTCAGCCTGGCCCAACAGCACACTTTTCTCTTTGTTTGCCCACACTTATAATGTTTAGGGGGAAGCTTTAAACCGCATTAAACGAGTGATATTTAGCATCTAACTCACGTCGGTCAGAGTTTACAGTCCAAACACGAGCCCCGTCTGTGGACGTACCATAAACAACCGCTGTTTAGAAGCCAAATCTGGGCTGATAATAAAGGGCTGATGGTGTCATATTTTAAGGAGCGTGGACTGTCAGATAGGTGTGCATCTGCTGTATGTGTGTGTGTGTGTTTGTTTCTTAGATAATGTACGCGCCATTAGCAGACTGCTGCATTGATTGTCTTGAAATTTATGGAGCGCTGCCCATTACAGACCTCTCTCTCGGCCGTTTTCTATTTCCCTCCTGCCCAGAGGGAGTCTCACTTGTGGTGTAAAAGCATAATTAAAGCTAACCAGTATTAGATCTTTACCCATGATTACAGTGTGCAGGACATGTGCGGCTCCCTGAGTAATGGGATTATGGGAAGTATGTGGGCAGACGGTCTTTGTATTGGCCAAATATGCTAACCTGTCGAACCTGAGGCAATGAACAAGGCCGTCTCCCATCTCTTTTCAGCATCAGCTTGTGTGTGTGTTTGGTGCGAAGATCTAATAAACAGCCCTTCAATATTACAGTCACATTCCCTGACCCTCCAATTTACAGCAATTAAATGAAATGCCTCCTATTACTCTGATCTCTTTCTCTTCCATTGCTCCATTATGTGGACTCGAGGATAAATTGCCTTCGTGATCAAGTGTCGCCCCGGTAAACCTCTCATTTATACACACACACGCTGCTCGTTTATTCTGAAGTAGTTTGGTGGTTTAAAGCCATCTTCAGATGCTTCTGAAGGAAGTGAAGTATCACTGTTGCTCGAATGCTAAATGACTGTGGGTTTCAACTCAAACACGGCTCACCTGTGTTTTTATTGTGGACAGTAAAGAGAGCAGAGTGTAATATTATTCATGAAGAAGGAGCTATACCAGTGAGGTTTGTGTAGACAAACACCACTCACACGTTCACAATAAAGGCATATTTTGATGTCCGTCACACCTCGGATTAGGCGTTTCAGATTGTGACGCACCCATACGGACGGTGTGTATTCACCTGCGTGAAGTGGCAGAACAACAGCAAATCGATGAGTGTATTCATCAGGTAGCTGTGCCATTGAGAAGTCATTGTGAATGAGATTAGCATTGATCTGAGGCTGGAGATGCCACCGCTTTATAACCACAGACACAATGACACAAAGCACTGCCCCGTGGGAAACAATCATGCCTGCTAATGAAATCAATGGCTTCGCTGGCTGAAAATGTCACTCTATGTTGGTTTTCTTGGTAGTAGTTTTAGTTGTGTACAGTAGTGTTGTATACTCAAGACCGGTCTTAAGACCTTTTTTTGAAGGTCTTGGTCTTGGACTTTGAGGATTTTATCTCAAGACCACAACTGCAAGGATATCACTAAATTGCCGGTTCATTGTTTGATTTATCATCATTAATATGATTTGATGTTAAACTTCCTGCCTAAAACTTCTTTGTAATGAGATTTCGGTAACACTTTAGCATGGGGAACACATATCCACTATTATCTACGACGTTTGCCTCAATAAACTCCTAATTTACTGCTTATTAATAGTTAGTAAGGTAGTTTTTGTAGCGTTTAAGTTTAGGTATTGGGTCGGATTAAGGGATGTAGAATAAGCTCATGCAGAATAAGGCATTAATATGAGCTTTAGAAGTGCTCATAAACAGACAATATCATAGTAATATGCATGATCATAAGACACTAGTTAATAGTTAATAACTGAACCTTTAAATAAAGTGTTACGGTGATTTCTTGTGTTACTGGCCGGGTTCAACAGCAGATTATCTCCAAAATGCCCACAATGTATATTAATGGCCAAAATTATAATTTTTTTTAATATATATAACAGAATATAATTAAGCAATATTACAAGAGCAAGAGAGCTGTTTTCATGAATATAAGCGTGATTGCAAAGTATATTGATTCATACAAACGTTCAATAAACCAGAAGTTAATATTAAATGACTCATTTAAGCGGTGTATTTGCTAATTCGGCAACGTTTCGTTATTAAATGAATCGGCTGCTTTGAAAAATTGATTCTGTGAATGTTAAATTATGTTAATGTTTTAAATTAATCTGGACATTATTTATGAAGGTGTAATAGTACCAAAACTTCTGGTCCATTAATGTAATCGTCAGTGATTTGATTGGTGACAGCGCTATAGTGTCTTACTAATCTAATTACATTTATTCATTAAATATAAGTCACTTCTCAGACAGTAGATGGATCTTTTAGATGAATGTAAGGAGAGCTGGTGTGGTCTTGACTACAACACTAGTGTACAGTAGATATCTGGTAAACATGGGAAAAATGGTGTGAGTTTGCCGTCTGAATTGACCGACCATCGCTACATACAAGACAAGAAAGACAGGCTTTACCAGTAAAAACAATAGCACTGTTTCAATTCAGAGGTTGTGTTCGGCTCACAGCTTTCATTCACACAGCAAAAAATGCTTTTCTTACTCAGTATTTTTGTCTTGTTTCTAGTCCAAACCTCTAAAAATTCTTAAAACAAGAAGTATTTACTAGACAAGCAAAAGTAATTGTCTTGTTTTGGGAAAATAACTCAAAATGAAGAGAGTTTTTGCTTAAAATAAGATAAATAATCTGCCAATGGGGTGAGAAAAATAATCTTAATTCAAACAGAAAACAAGATTATTTTTCTCACCCCATTGGCAGATTATTTATCTTATTTTAAGCAAAAACTCTCTTCATTTTGAGTTATTTTTCCCCAAAACGAGACAATAATTTGTACTTTGTCTAGTAAATGTTTCTTAATGTAAGAATATTTAGATGTTTGGACTCGAAACAAGACAAAAATACTAAGTAAGAAAAGCATTTTTTGCAGTGCATGCGTGGCATTCATAAACTATAGAGGGTGAATTCAGGGTGATTAGGACTTTTTTCCAAGTCATCTCAATAAAACGCCCACAGACAATCGTCCTGTTTTCGAGTTTTTGATTTTGACGTGACATTATGCGGTGATATGTGCTGTTTATTTACTTCTCCATTAGTCTTCCCTAATCACATGTATGTAATCTGAACGTCTTCCGCATGTTCCCGTGTGTTTGACCCTCAGTATGTGGGCAGGTGAAGCAGTTCAACAGAGAATATGCAGTGAATTTCCCCTCAATGGGACTTTTCTTCGAGCGTGCGGTACAGGAAGAGTGTTTTTGCGAGCGGTGTGTGGTGCAGACGTGGCTCAGGGAAGTTTGCTCGCATTTGATCATGGAGTGGCTGATCAATAAAGCTTTATTACAGAGGAGTAATGCTTTAATCTAGCAACTTAATGCAGCTCTCCACTTGTATTGATCCCAGCTCAGAGACACAGGAAGAGGGAGGCTGGTAATTGTTGGCAGGAAAAATGTTATCTGTGTGTGTGTGTGTGTGTGCGTGTGCGCGTGTGCGTGTGTGTGTGTGCGTGTTTGCGTGCGTGCGCGCGTGTGTGTGTGTGTGTGTGTGTGGTTCTGAGTTTGATGGGCCGTACCAAATCAGAGCAATTCATTGCTGTTCACCACTAGGTTTTATTGCTCGCTTGACATTTAAACTGATGGAGGATGTCAGGGATCTATCAGCCTTCAGCTCGCCACTTATATTCAGGGGTTTTTCAGCCAGGCTGAATTGATCACAGGTCGTGGGTGTGAATTGGATGCATAAAAATTTCCTCTCATGGGTTTAACTCGGCAGTGAGTGACATCTCCTTATCGCCGCGGCGACAGTCGCGCTGTCCCGCCTCCTCCTGTTTTAGAGATACACGATCATATGAAGACAACTGAGAGCTTTCTGAGTCATAAGGTGGATTCTGCTCGTCCGGTTTGACGGTTTTGTGTGTGTGAAACTGTTGTGTGTATGTGGAATAATGGGAATCATTTGTCATTGAGGAGTAGCTGGAGTAGTTTTTGAGACTCTTGAATAGCCAAATAAAACATTTCAATGACAAGTCGCTACATTGTAAAAGTGATCCGATTAATTAAAGGGCTGGTTCCGTGTTTTCTTTCTAGGCTTGGTTGTGTTTATGGGGTGCAGTATAACATGTCTTAATACTTCTTTTTTTTATGCCGTATTTTTCTTCTATCCTCCCTTTATTCCACACCGCTGTCTGTCCTCTGAACGGCTCGTCTGCTTCCTGCTTCTCTGAAGCCCCTCCCTCTGAAAAACGCAATGGTCTTAGATTATTTAGATGGCCAAATGTAGTTTCCTGTATTTTTATTGGCTGAAGTGCCAAGCACAGGTTAAGGCCACGCCCCTTCCCATTACAGGCAGAAGTCACATCTGCGGAGACTAGAGAGGGTTTATGATGTCACCAACCCAGGAAGAAGCTCGTTGTAGTCCAAACCGGCCATTTTTGTAGGCAATAAACTGCCGTAACTTTAAAAGACAATATCCCCAGTTGCAGTGAACTTTCAGCGCTGTAACTTTGCAGCGACTGTTAATGCTCAAGCAGCGACAATACACACTATCTAAAGTTAAACAAGTCAAATCGCATGCAACTGCCCCTTTAAATTATTGTTTATTAAGGCAACGGGTTTCCTCTCCTTTTTTAAGTAAACTAATCACTTTTTATAGTGTATGGACCATTAAAATGAGCTACTCAAGTACAATAAATGGCAGATCAGGGTTTCCACTCATCCTGGAAAACCTTGAAAATTGATGATACATTTTCCAGTCCTAGAAAACGGATGGAAAATTTGAGAAAATGTCTTGGATTTTTTTTTTTTCTTCTTTTAAATTTTAAAGCAAAGATTTTACCATTGGTCCAAAACAATTACTGTTGGTTGCAGAAACTTTTTGTCTCACAATTCTAAAAAAAAATGTCCTTGCAATTTTGAGTTTATATCTTGCATTTCTTGATCAAATTTATAAAGTCTAATTCTGTTCCACCATGGGAGTCAATAGCAGCTCATAGAACCGATTGGTAAAAAGTTGTGAAATTTGGCACACAGATAGAGGACCGTCCAAACATTCACCACAGTAGACTTAGAGTCTCTAACTCAATCCCGCTGGCGCCACCACCTGTCCAAAGTTTCACTTACATTTATGCTAATAACTTTTGAACTTTAGGGGCTAGAAACTAAATTCAATGAGCCAAGGAACCAGAATGGATATGAGGTCATTTTTACGTTATGACAGTTTTCCCGCCAAATTTTCTTTTAGCCGATCAGTTTGACAGTTTTGGCATGAAAATTGAATCAGATTATCTCCAGACCATGCTGGAAAAAAAAGTTATCAAAAACTTTATGATAAACTCAACCGTTCTCAAAAAACAAATTGGACATGAGGCTTCAGCGTATTCAGACCAAACTTGGTACATTTCATCCCAAGTGTGACCTGAGGCTACATGCAGAGTTTCACTTACTGTTGGTTGCAGAAACTTGGTAACACTTTATTTTAAGGTTCAGTTATTAACTATTAACTAGTGTCTTATGATCATGCATATTACTAGGATATTGTCTGTTTATGAGCACTTATAAAGCTCATATTAATGCCTTATTCTGCATGAGCTTATTCTACATCCCTTAATCCGACCCAATACCTAAACTTAACCGCTACAAAAACTACCTTACTAACTATTAATAAGCAGTAAATTAGGAGTTTATTGAGGCAAAAGTCGTAGTTAATAGTGAATGTGTTCCCCATACTAAAGTGTTACCGAAATTTTTTCTCACAATTGTAAAAAAAAAAAAAAAATCCCAATTGCGAGTTTATATCTTGCAAATCTTTATAAACTTTGTTATAAAGTCCAATTCTGAGGGAAATTAGTCTCACTTGCAAAAAAATCAGAATAGCGTGATAAGTCGCAATTACCTTTTTTTATGTTTTATTCTTTGGCAGAAACAAGCTTCCATAGTCATAATTAAGAGCTCATATTAAAATATTTTGAAGACGTTGAGAGTAATATATTACTTTAGGTGTGATCCTTGTCTTTAAATCTCGCGATAGTAAAATGGAAAATGTCCTGGAAAAAGATTGGGAACCCTGCAGATTAATTGACTGTTAGGCTTAAGATAAAATCTGAGAAATCTTTTAGTTTGTGTCCATCATGTTCCAAATAAAAGTGAAAATAACCAACGAGATGAAACCCCATTCATTTTTTTCATTATTTTATTCACTTCACCACATGATTGCTTTTATATCTAAAACATTATGCGGTTGAATTTATAACAGATCCACGAAATAAAGCGACTCCTGGCGTGACATCAGAAAACTGTAGCCCATTGCAGCCTCTGGTGGTTTATTGCTTTATTAGGATTCAGTATGTACAGTGTGCGGCTGTAATCCTGATGAAAAATCTCATTTAATAGAATAAACATCAGGATTGGTGCTTGTACGAGCGGCCGATCGATGTGAGAGTGTTTGTCTTTCTTCAGAAAGGCTTGGTCTAATACAATCACAGCTGCAGATACATGCATTTAATCATCAGAAAAGAGCAGCCGGGAGGAACAAGCATCTGAATTAGCAGAAGATTGGAGAATAATGAGTGTGTTTTAATGAGCCAAACGGTCATGTGTGATTGCAGGCTCTGTGCTTTGTGTTTTAACAATCATAGAAGAATCCGATATATCAGCCTATCAGAGACCTTCACCGCCATGACCGAGGCTCACATAATGACTTGTTTTGAGTTGAGCTGGCCCTAGAGACACGTCTTTAGCTTTATTATATTTCGCTTTCTCAGTGTTGTTGTTCTTCTCTTTCTCTCTCTCCGACTCTGTTTTCATCAGTTGTCTCTGAATAAGCGACGGAGAGAAGAAGGGCTTGAATATCAGTGTTATTAGAAGGGTGTTGTTCAGAGAGAGCGAGGGGTCAGCTTCCTCTATTGCGTCTGACCTCAGGGCCGCTCAGAAGCCGTTTTCCCGCCGCAGAGCCAATGAGGGGCTGGCCGTAAGTAAGTCGTGACAAATGTTTTGTCATCCTGCAGGGTCACCGGTGGCAGAGCTCCAAATTAAAACCTCCAGGAGACTTTTCTCCCTGGCTGCCTGTCTTTTCTTCACATTCACATACCAGAGGCGGAACATAACACAATAAAATATAGCTGCAAGCAGCAATTATCGGGGCCAAGCATGGCTGGGAGCGTCAGAAAAACGGCAACAATACGCATTATTAGCATTTTTTGGAAAGGTAAAATAGAGCATTTCAGGACAAAATCCAAAATGGCTGACGCCCACAAAAATCAATATGGGAGATTTGGGTGTGATTGGGTGACACTTGGCCTGATGCACTGAATAAGAAACTCATTTTATGATTTCTGCGCAAACCGTTCAGAAGTTATAAGCAAAAATATACATTTTGCATATCTTCTGAGCAGTAGGTGGCGCTGTGCCAAAACGCTGCATGTAGCCTCAGGTTATGCTTGGGATGACATGTACCAAATTTGGTCTGAATACGCCAAAGCGCTGCGAAGATACAGCCTCTTGTCCAATGTGGCGCGATATTCATCGAATTTGTGTACACGTTATTCGAGAAGGTTTGAGTTTATCATAAAGCATTTGATACATTTTTGCCAGAATGGTCTGAAGATAATCTGAGCCAATTTTCATGGAAATTGGAAATATCATAAAGGAGGAGTTTGAAAAAGTAGTTTTTTGGCAGGAAAATGTGGGAATCGGAGGAAACAAGTTTTGTTTCTAGCCCTTATGGTTTAAAAGTTACTAGCATAAATGTAAATTAAGTTTTGGACAGGTGGTGGCGCTAGAGGGATTGAGTTAGAGCCTCCAAATTTGCAGTGGGGAATCTTTGGACTGTCCTCTATCAGTGTGCCAAATTTCACAACTGTTTACCAGACAATTCTATGGACTGCCATTGACTCCCATGGCGGAAGAAGAATAACGAATACAAATAGATGACATTGACTTTTTAGGCTGTAAGTAACAGTAACTATTGGATTATATAATATTGCTTTGCTAAATTAATTACATCTACAGCCATCAAAGCTTTGGTAACAAATACAGCATTTCAAGAATAAGTTTCAAAATTATTACAATCAGAAATTAGTTTTAATTGACCTCAAGATAGTCAATGGCAGCCCATAGAACCGTTTGGTAAAAGGTGGGAAATTTAGCACACTAATAGATGACAGTCCAAACCTTCACCACAGTCTCGAACTCAGTCCCTCTAGTGCCACCAACTGTCCAAAATCTCACTTGCATTTATGCTACTAACGTTTGAACCGTAGGGGCTAGAAACAAAATTAAATGAGCCAAGGAACCAGAATGACTATAAGGTTGTTTTACCGTATGACAGTTTTCCCGCCAAATTTTCTTTTGGCTGATCGAAACAAAATTGTCCCTCTGATTCCTTGGCTCGATCAGAATGACTATGGTTATTTTCCACCAAATTTTACAGGCAAAAAAACTACTTTTTCAAACACCTAGATGCTTTGGCTAATTTTCATGAAAATTGATCCAGATCATCTTCAGATCATGCTGGTAAAAAGTTATTAAAAGCGTTTTGATAAACCCCTCTCGATTAATAAGGCAAACGAATTTGACCAAAAGCGCCAAATTGGACGTGAGGCTATATCTCTGCAAGGCGTCGGCGTATTCAGACCACATTTGGTACGTCATTTCAAGCATGACCTGAGGCTACATGCAGCGTTTCGGCACAGCGCCACCTACTGTTCGGGAAATATGAAAATCTGGTCTCTGATTCTGTGCGTCACGCCGATAAAGTTCAAATAAAGTTAACTTTGCTGCAGGTATGATGTGCTCTTTGTATTTAATGCAAAGTAATGTAAAAGGAACAGGTCATAAAGACTGAAAAAGCACAATTTAATTCAAATATTCCCCTTCATAAAAACATCCACCATACTGTAAACTACTATTATTTGCTTTGTGCAGATGTAGAGAGATTTTGCTTTTGGACAGTCATTTAAAATGTGCAAGTTTAGTTGATAATCTGATGCAACGCTTGCATTCATTGAGATAACTGGCTGGTTAGTTCATTCACTAGCCTCTCTGGATACCTACATGTGCCAAACACATTTTTTTTATTACCAGAATGGTGGGAATTTGCCCCAAAAAAACAGGTTTGTTTATCAGACAAAATGGCGGATTAGAGCAAAGCTTATGAGCGCATTGATTTGATTGGCTGTTTGAGCTGTCAATCATGTGTCTGTGGTGAGGTGAGTTGTTGTTCTGGGAACGTATGCAGTCAGACGGCCTTAAATGAGAGTATAAGGAAATATGATTATTTGCAGAAACTCAGCTATTGGACATTGACACTAAATCTTCCTAATGATGCTGGTCTGACAAGCAGAATAGAAACCGCTTTTGCTCTCTTTCTAATATCAGGCCAAAATATTTGTTTTCTTTGCTTTCCTGAAGATTCATGACAATCATGAGTCAGGGAGAGAAACTGTCACCCAAAGGGATGATGGGAAAGGCTTTCTTATTAATAAGCTCTGAGCAAACAGCCTATCACTGTTCTGTGTTAACAAGCTCCTCATCTGTATTCAGAGCGTCTCGTTTTAATTAGACTACATGGAAAGGGCCTCCTGAGCGTGTGTGTGTGTGTGTACAGTTAGTGTGTACTTCCCATCTCTGTTTAGTTTAGTCTCCTGCCCTCCTTGTGACTAGATAGATAGATAGATTGTTTATTTTAGCCACACGACAATGCCGGTGGAATTTTTTTTTTCGGTACAGTATGTTTAAGCTCTACATCATCATACATTACAGACAAAAATAGACAATACACTTCACAACATGTAATAATACAAGATACAGTGGGTACATGACCATGCGTAGTGTATGAGTGGAAAAAACTAAACTAAAGAGAGGAGTTCAGAGTCCTGATGGCTATGGGGAAAAAGCTGTTTGTGAAGCGTTTGGTCTTGGTGGATAGTGACCTGTAGCGCCTCCCTGAAGGAAGGAGCTGAAAAAGGTGGTTCGCTGGATGTGAGGTGTCAGAGATGATTTCCTTTGCCCGCTTTACAGTCCGATATGTGTAGAGTGAATCGACTGAAGGCAGTGGTTTCCCTATGATCTTGGATGCTTTGTTGACAGTCTGCTGTAGTTTTTTCTTTGTTTGGCTATCTGTGCTACCATACCATACTGTTATTGATGATGTAATGATGGACTCGATGATAGCGGAATAGAACAGAACAAGGAGCTGATGTCTGATCCGGTATTTTTTAAGCTGTCTGAGGAAGTAAAGTCTTTGTTGAGCCTTTGCAATGATTTGATTAGTATTAGTTTTCCACTTCAGGTTATTGCTAATGTGTGTTCCTAGGAATTTAAAGGAGTCAGTGATGGTGATTGAATTGCCATTTATCTGTATTGGTGTTTTAGGAAATGGCCTACGTCTAAAGTCAACAATGAATTCCTGGGTTTTGGCTGTGTTGAGCTGGAGGTCATTGTTCGAACACCAATTTACAGCTTGGTCCACCACCATGCGGTACTGTGTTTCATCATTGTCTGAGATGAGGCCTACAATGGTTGTGTCGTCCGCATACTTTATTATTTTCACTGAAGTGTTCATGGATCTAAAGTACGATGTATAAAGGGAAAAGAGCCAAGGGGAGAGAACACAGCCCTGAGGAGCTCCTGTACTGAGGGTGAGAGGGTCTGAGGTTATGTTATTAACTTTCACCCTCTGTGATCTCTTCCACAGGAAGCTCCTTATCCAGTGGCATATGGCTGGGTCAATGTTCATGTCCAAGAGTGTAGTAAAGAGTTTAAATGGGTTAATAGTGTTAAAAGCGGAACTAAAGTCTATGAACAGGATGCGTGTATAGGTGTTTGGTGATTCCAGATGTTGCAAGGTATGGTGGAGTGCAATGCTGATTGCATCCTCAACGGACCGGTTGACTTGGTAGGCAAATTGATATGAGTCCATCTTCAAGGAAGTGCAGGATTTCAGGTATGCCAGAATAATCCGTTCAAATGCTTTCATTACCACAGATGTCAGGGCAACTGGTCTGAAGTCATTGAGGCAGGTGATCTTTGAGGACTTTGGCACAGGAATAATGATGGAGCATTTATAGCATTGTGGGACTGTACATTGGCTTAATGAAATGTTAAAAATTGTGGAAAAAACAGGCGCCAATTGGGCTGCACAATGGCTAAGCAAAGCAGGACTGATCCCATCCGGCCCTGCTGCTTTCCTGATCTTAAGCCTCTTAAATGTAGTTCTCACCTCATCCTCCCGAATGCAGAAGGGTGGTGTTGAAATGGGGTCGGGGGGAATGACTGGTGAGGTAGGTTTTTCAAATCTTGCATAAAAGTTATTTAATATGTCTGGGAGACTTGGATCACTGTTAAGGGGGGTGATGGGGCTTTTTTTGTAGTCTGTCATGTCCTTGAGATTTTTCCATATTGATCTTGGGCTGCTTGATGAAAATTGTTGTTCCAATTTTGTTCCATAACTCTGCTTTGCTCTCCTTATAGCAGCTCGTAGTTTATATTTAGCAATTCTGTATTGACTCTTGTCTCCACTTTTGTATGCACAGTTCTTTTCTTTGCGTAAGAGATGCAAGTCTTTGGAGAACCATGGTTTTTTATTGTGTCACTGTCTTGGTGGGGATGCATATTTCCTCACAGAACTTTACGTATGATGTCACAGTATCAGTGAGTTCGTCGAGGGAGTCACACGCTGCACTGAATATGTCCCAATTTGTGCATTCGAAACACCCTTGAAGCGTTTCAATGGCATCTATGGACCAGGACCTGACATGTTTGGATGTTTTCTTAACGGATTTAAGCTTTTGTCTGTACTTCGGAATGAGGAGCAACACAGCATGGTCAGACCTCCCCAGTGGAGCCCTCGGGAATGCCCGGTAAGCATCTGAAACAGAGATGTAGCAGTGATCCAGTGTTTTGCTATCTCTGCTGTAGCAAGTGACTTGTTGCTTGTAGTTTGGGAGTTCAGATGACAGGTTTGTGTGGTTAAAATCACCTAACACGATGACAGACGTATCAGGGTTGGAGTTTTCAACAGACAAGATGTGTTGGGAGAGATCGCTAATGGCTATATTAGCGTTAGCTTGTGGTGGAACGTAAACACCAATTAGTATAATTGAGGCAAATTCTCTCGGGAGGTAATATGGTCTGCATTTCAAACTGATGAATTCAAGATCAGGAGAGCAGTGACGATGAAGGATTGTTGAATTGTTACACCAGCGCTGATTTACCATGAGAGAAATACCCCCTCCTTTAGATTTGAGGGATAGTTTGACTGACCTGTCGGCTCTGAAGATAGTGAAGCCAGGGGGGGTTACCGCCTCGTCAGGAACCGATTGATCCAGCCATGTCTCGGTAAAGCAGAAGGCCGAGCAGTCACTGTAATTCCTGTCTGTTTGTGTTAAAAGCAGAAGTTCATCCATTTTATTTTTAAGGGATCGCACATTTGATAAGATCAGTGCCGGTAGTGGGGGCCGGTAGGGCCGTCTCCTGAACCTGGAGACCACTCCAGTTCTCCGTCTTTTTGTGCTAGATGTATTTCCCCATGATGGCGATCCAGTGTTGTTTACATCCAGTATATCCTCTGGAATGTTGGCAAATAATTCCAAATTGTCAGGTGTAATCCTCCTGATATGTAACAACTCCTCACGACTATATGATATGATGCATGATGTTTTCCTCACATATAACACAGACAAAAGTGCAAAACATAATAGCAGAGCAGGTACCGGGGCAAGCCTCTCGGCAGCCATCTTGATGCAGCTAACGACCTCAAACAGGTGCATCACAGTTCACACGTCACACACTCATCTGGGTTTTCTGCCTGTTTTCTTTTCTTGCATCATGTTCTCTTACCTGCCATTCAGTTGATGTCCTACTTACATTGTTTTCCGGGTTTACACCAAGCCGCGGTCTCTATTGAGTCCAACACGGAAGTGACTTACACTGCAATTCATCGACTGGCCACTAGAGACGGGCTCCAGAAGGGAGTCAAACTTTGCAACAACAACAAAAAACATGTTTACAGCCTGACACAAAAAGTGGTTTTGGTCTATACGGCTAATTTTGCCCTTCATGAGGACTGTGAGGGGGTGAATATACCCAAATATATATACCTAAATACACCCACGTCCCGCCTCTCGTTTACCCCTTTTCCACCAGAATGAACCGGGTGCTAGTTCAGAGCCAGTGCTAGTGTCAGTTCTGAGTTGGTTCGACTTGAGAGCCTTTAAGAAACGGTTTGGCTTTCCACGGGCTAGAGAGCCACCACAGAGCTAGGTCTTACGTCACTGTATACGTCTCATCTTTCTCAGCAGCGCTAGCGGGAAATACAAACACACCAGGCTTGTTCGAGATGCATCGGCGCTGCGCAGAACGATCCGCGTATGATATCAAAATACAGCGTGAGCGATTCAAAAGCATAAGGAGTCGTTTGCGCTCGCTGTAACGTTACTTTGATGTCATACGGCGATCGGTCTGCACAGCGCCGATGCATCTCGAGCGACCCTTCCCTCAATGGCTCATGGCTTTATGATCCTACATCGGCATCAAAACCACACGAATCCAGCGTCCATGATTTGTATTGACGGAGATTACATTCGAGCAGCTGTTAGCTTGATTAGATTTAAAAAATAGCAGTAACACGTTTGTGTTCGTCTTGTTGGTTACGGTAACTGCGCCCCCAGCCACTGACGCGAGCGGTTCTTACTTCTAGCCCAGCAATATTTTGGTACTCAGGGATGCAAACAGCCAGCTTTTCGGCGCCTCACGCTTTTTTCACGTCAGTTTGGGTGACTTGTGTGAATCATGCAGATCCGAACAATATTTGTAAATGCCAAGATGGCAACGGAGGGCTGCGCCCACTTAGGGCTTCAGAAAAGCTCTTCGAAAACCTACTGGTGGCATCAAAAACATTACGTCCATCTATGGTTTACATGGTTTTCTAGAATAGTTGACTGTGATTGGTCAATTGTGGCATTCTTTGAGCAAACGCTGTGCATAATTCAACCCGATCTCACATCAAGACGTGTGAGGTGGTGATTGCATATGACTCTACAGCTCTGGAAAAATTAAAGAGACAAATCTATGATAAAATCTATGTTAAGTGGTTTTTAGTTTTTTCCAGAGCTGTATATGATGTGAATTGTACAAAAATGTAAAACAAAAAAAAAACAAAAATATTGGGTAAGCGTGAAGCTCCACCCCTAAACACACGTCACTCCATTTAATGTTTCAGACATTTAAAGCAATTAGCGTAATTTTCTTATTCTGATTTAGCCTAAATGTGTGATCATGTGATCACTGACTCCTCAGCTTGATCCTGACTGACTCTGAGGTCAAAGGTCATATAAGGCTTGGAATAGAGCCGTAAGCAAAGATTACCGTTAGAGTAAAGGTTAATGTTCGGGTTAAAGCGTACTGGACACAGTAGTCAAGTCAACTTTATTTATATCGCACTTTTACAATGGCGATTGTTTCAAAGCAGCTTCACAGTGTTAAACAGGACAATATTACAACAATTTTGATTCGGCTGTGCAGTCGTTCTGGAGAAAACAGATGTTATCAGCTTATTTCATTTTACCATACACTGCAAAAAAAAAGAAGCTCTTCTTACTTAGTATTTTTGTTTCTAGTCAAAATATAGAAAAAAAGAAACATTTACTAGAGAAGCTAAATTAATTGTCTTGTTTTGGGGGAAAATAACTCAAAGTGAAGAGAGTTTTTGCTTTAAATAAGATAAATAATCTGCCAATGGGGTGAGAAAAATAATCTCTTCTGTTTGAATTAGGATTATTTTTCTCACCCCATTGGCAGATTATTTATCTTATTTTCCCTAAAAACAAGACAAGTACTTTTGCTTGTCTAGTAAATACTTCTTGCTTTAAGAATTTTTAGAGGTTTGGACTAGAAACGCCTTTTTTGCAGTGTATAGCGACAATGTGGCAGATCAGTAATAAAGTTGACACAGTTATTTTAGTAATTAATTTTATTTGGAAATTTAGTTAAAAACTTTAAATTTTAGTGTCCCCAACTGAGCAAGCCAAGCCAAAGGCAACAAAAGGCCATAAAAAATGCGAGATCATCTTATAATCTGCTTATATACGAAATACCCTGTGTCTACTCGGCACTGCTATTGCATGAGGCCGTGTGTGTATGACACTGACGAGTGTGTGGCGCAGATAAATGACTGTGTTACTGTAATTGCAAACCATCTAGGAGTGCTGGACTGATGCATTATGGGCTGGCGTTATATGAACCCTCTCTCGCGCTGATGTATTGGCTAATTTAGAGTCGTTTCAAACGTCTGCATCTGTGTGTATGAAGGAGCCTTTATCTGGTCCACAGGTGCCTCATTTGCTTTCACAACACTTCCCGTCTGCCTCGCGCCGCTCGCACCAGATCAGCCTCGGCTTTCACTTCAACCTTTCTTGAGTTTGTTCATCAGAAAGAGAAATATAAAATCTAATGCTGTGGTTTGTGGTGTGTGTGTATGTGTGTGTGAGTTTGCGTCAGTTATTCTGGTTGTTTGTCAGTGTGGTCATGTGGCTCTTCTACCAGGCATTTCTATGAATCCTGTAGAAAGACGATCAGTCTTTTTCTGGTCAATTTTATAGTTGCTATGAAAGAGAAGTAGCGTCAGATCTTTTGTTCTGTCAATTATCGAACAAATGTAGGGCGGGATTTGGTTCAGGCCATCAACTGTTGATTGGATGGAGGCGGATCTGAATGTGAGCTTGCAGCCAATTGTAAGAAGGGGGCGGGGCTTAAGCCTATGGGGATGTTCGGTATTTTTGAACAAAATGTTTTTACTTCATCAGAATGGTACGAAACTTGGTAAACAATTTTGGCAGTTGCTGTAAGCCTGAATGCTAGCCAAACTTAGTATTACATTTTGAGGTCGGGAAGTTTGGTCTGGACTTGATCCGTTGTGGAGCAACTATGCTCGAACCAGAGCTGTTCGGACCAATCAAATTGTCAGGGCGGGCTTTATACGATGATTGATGGATGATCACCAGTAACGTAATCATCCACGTCACCAAAGAGCGCTTGAGGTGAATTCATTCAATCCTAAATTCATTCAATCATTTTTCATAACAATAAATGTGCAATTGTCGTTTTTTTCCAGGTTCACTTTTTGAACTTTTTCCACTTCTGCAATAATCTTCTAAGTGTTCTCTTTAAAAAGAGACCAAACTTTCAAAAAGTGAATAAATGGATTATAATTGCTGCATTAATATAATTTAGTACTATCAAAATACAAAATATTAAATGAAATTCATTATCGAACTGAAATATAGTACATCCATTTCATTGAAATAAAAAAATCTGTAATTTTGTCCAACGTGTAAATAGTACCAGAGGAATAATCAGACTAAATGATTGGAGAATCCTGCATACACCACTAGAGAGAAGGCTGACGTTTCACTCGAAGATCCAGTTGACATTTTCATTAAACATTAGCACTCCAAAGATGTATAAATAATTAACAATAGAATCATTAACGAGCATTTGGAAAATAAAATAAAAAATCATCACACTGCAAAAAATACTTTTCTTACTTAGTATTTTTGTCTTGTTTCGAGTCCAAACATCTAATAATTCTTACATTATGAAACATTTACTCGACAAGTAAAAATGATTGTCTTGTTTTGGGGAAAAATAACTCAAAATGAAGAGAGTTTTTGGTTAAAATAAGATAAATAATCTGCCAATGGGGTGAGAAAAATAATCTTGTTTTCTGTTTGAATTAAGATTATTTTTCTCACCCCATTGGCAGATTATTTATCTTATTTTAAGCAAAAACTCTCTTCATTTGGAGTTATTTTTTGCAATCTTTGGGATATCATGTGTCCACAACTGGCACTCAGATCTCCTAATACAAAAAAAAAGGTGGACAAAGATAAGTTATAGCAAAAAGGATGTGCGAGATCAGGGGATATGGCAAGCAATCTTGGAAAAAAATTGAAAGAAACTAATGGATCTGTATCATATCATAGTTTTATTTTGCCTCCAGCACTGTGACAACTTATGAATTACATTTTAAGAGCAGTGTTTCAGAGTCCGACTGAGTAACCCGTCTCTCATCCTCTCTCTCAGAACCCATGCGGACGCCCAAGAGTCTGAAGATCGCGGAGACTCAGGCGCGCTTCATCGCCGTGGACTGGGAGTCTCTGGGCTACAACATCACCCGCTGCCACACCTTCAACGTCACCATCTGCTACCACTACCACAAAGCCCCCAACCACAGCAAAGCCGACTGCCTGGAGATGGACCCCAAAGCCCCCCGACACGTGGTGGGCAACCTGCCTCCAAACACCAACGTCAGCCTAAAGATGATCCTCACCAACCCCGAGGGACGCAAGGAGAGCGACGAGACCGTCATCCAGACGGAGGAGGACGGTACGAGAACTACAGCACTCATCCTTACATACGCTGCAAAAATGCCCTTCTTATTTTGTATTTTTGTCTTGTTTCCAGTCTAAATATCAAAAAATTCTTAAATCAAGATGCATTTACTGGATAAGTACTGCAAAAAAAGCTTTTCTTACTTAGTATTTTTGTCTTGTTTCTAGTCCAAACATCAAAACATTCTTAAAACAAGAAGTATTTACTAGACAAGCAAAAGTTATTGTCTTTTTTTGGGAAAAATAACTCAAAATGAAGAGAGTTTTTGCTTAAAATAAGATAAATAATCTGCCAATGGGGTAAGAAAAATAATCTTAATTCAAACAGAAAACAAGATTATTTTTCTCACCCCATTGGCAGATCATTTTGCCTGTTTTAAGCAAAAACTCTCTTCATTTAGATTTTATTTTCAAGAAAACAAGAAAAAATATCATATGTAATTTTAATTATCTAGTAATTGCATCTTGATTTAAGCATTTTTTGATATTTAGACTGGAAACAAGACAACATTACTAAGTAAGAAGAGCATTTTTTGCAGTGTAGATATTAAACAACCCATATGTTAGACATAAAAATGAATCTTTTCCAATATGGGTGCATACATAACACAAAGACATGCAGACTTAAAATAATATGCAGATTATACATTAATAGACACCAGGGATCACAACATAGACAAGCACAACACACACCGATGGCTGATGTATAGTTTAAGAGGATTATTTAAAGCCTGTAGGGTTGTAGGGACAAAGCTTTTACTATAACGGGCCTTTCTGCACATGTTATTTATTCATAATACATTCAATGCCTTTCAGTTTGGTAAGATATTCATAACATCTGTTCTTTTCGGGTGTGTATCAGTTCACTCTTAGTAGGTTTTATTTGATTAAAACAAAAGCCATCCGAACACTTCTGCGCACCAAATAAATGAAAGATAACTACAAAAAAGGCTTTTCTTACTTAGTATTTTTGTCTTGTTTCTAGTCCAAACATCTAAAAAGTCTTACATTAAGAAACATTTACTAGACAAGTAAAAATTATCGTCTTGTTTTGGGGAAAAATAACTCTAAATGAAGAGAGTTTTTGCTTAAAATAAGATAAATAATCTGCCAATGGGGTGAGAAAAATAATCTTGTTTTCTGTTTTTACCCCATTGACAGATTATTTTGCTTATGTTTGTCTTAATTTTGAGTTATTTTTCCCTAAACAAGACAATTACTTTTGCTTGTCTAGTAAATACTTCTTGTTTTAAGAATTTTTAGATGTTTGGACTAGAAACAAGACAAAAATACTGAGTAAGAAAAGCATTTTTTGCAGTGAGTTTAGACGACACGGCTGAAACTGGGAATATCCGTGTATCACAACATCAAGCCCAGAGTGTGACGGTCTTCATCCGTTTACAGATGTTTTGAGAAGGGCTTTAGGTTCTGTCCGTTTTGAGGTTCAGTGGCAGCTCAGCTTAGTAATAGAAACAAATCTCAGATTGTTTCTGCTCTCTGAACAGATCCGATGTGCGAGCGTTTGGTAGGACACACTTCTGCTCAATGATGTGACCCGCTCATGCATCCTCATGACATTTGAGAATAATAGTGTCAGTTCTGAACACCAAATCCCACCATGAAAGCGTCCAGCTTCCCATATAGATCTGCTGAAGCAATGACTGACAATACATCCCAATGATCAAGAGTAGCACTGGCCCATTTAAAATGTTTACATGATTGCGCTGACAGTTAAAGCTCTTCATGCAACATCTCTCTCATGGAGGAACAGATCAAAACATGTCAGGAATGTATAAATATAACTCTTTATTTTTTTCCGGGAGATGAGTGAGGCGAATAATTCAAATAAGGATAAAGGCAGGGATATATTGAACACAAGCGCACCTGACAGTCATAAGTGGGTTAGATGCTGTGATTTCTTGACACATCTGGGACGTGCACATCGCTTGCAGAAGTTTTTTCGTGACGTGAATAGTGTTGCGGCACAATAAAGGCCACTGTCAGCGGCTTAATGCCGGCAGACCCTGGTTTAGGAACACCATTTGTATTCATCTGTGCATATGCAAATGACTTGAAGTGGACGTTTTGATGAAATGACATGCTCCTACCAGTGTACCACCCCTTTCTTTTGTGCTGTGCTGATGGCCTACTTTATCCTGCAGAATGATTTAACGAGCATGTCTCCCAGTCAGGTACAGAGTTAGTGTTAAATAAAAAGATATCCAGATCTAGGCATAATTTATATGCGTCATCAAAAGTAATATCAGTCATGGAAGCAGAAGGTTTTAGGGGACCATGAGAATCCAAACTTCAGTCCAGCTTGAAAAGGCCTATTCACTTATATTGAGACTGTGTGGGCGGAGTCTCTCTGCAAACGCACTGCACTCGCAATCAAATCAACAATTACAGCCAATCAGAAGAGCGTGTGGGTGGAGTCTCTATGCAAACGCACTGCACTCGCAATCAAATCAACAATTACAGCCAATCAGAAGAGCGTGTGGGCGGAGTCTCTATGCAAATGCACTGCACTCGCAATCAAATCAACAATCACAGCCAATCAGAAGAGCATGTGGGCGGAGTCTCTCTGCAAACGCACTGCACTCGCAATCAAATCAACAATCACAGCCAATCAGAAGAGCATGTGGGCGAAGTCTCTATGCAAACGCACTGCACTCGCAATCAAATCAACAATTACAGCCAATCAGAAGAGCGTGTGGGCGGAGTCTCTCTGCAAACGCACTGCACTCGCAATCAAATCAACAATTACAGCCAATCAGAAGAGCGTGTGGGCGGAGTCTCTCTGCAAACGCACTGCACTCGCAATCAAATCAACAATCACAGCCAATCAGAAGAGCGTGTGGGTGGAGTCTCTATGCAAACGCACTGCACTCGCAATCAAATCAACAATCACAGCCAATCAGAAGAGCGTGTGGGTGGAGTCTCTATGCAAACGTACTGCACTCGCAATCAAATCAACAATCACAGCCAATCAGAAGACCATGTGGGTGGAGTCTCTATGCAAACGCACTGCACTCGCAATCAAATCAACAATCACAGCCAATCAGAAGAGCGTGTGGGTGGAGTCTCTATGCAAACGCACTGCACTCGCAATCAAATCAACAATCACAGCCAATCAGAAGAGCGTGTGGGCGGAGTCTCTATGCAAACGCACTGCACTCGCAATCAAATCAACAATCACAGCCAATCAGAAGAGCGTGTGGGTGGAGTCTCTATGCAAACGCACTGCACTCGCAATCAAATCAACAATCACAGCCAATCAGAAGAGCGTGTGGGCGGAGTCTCTATGCAAACACACTGCACTCGCAATCAAATCAACAATCACAGCCAATCAGAAGAGCGTGTGGGTGGAGTCTCTATGCAAACGCACTGCACTCGCAATCAAATCAACAATCACACCCAATCAGAAGAGCGTGTGGGTGGAGTCTCTATGCAAACGCACTGCACTCGCAATCAAATCAACAATCACAGCCAATCAGAAGAGCGTGTGGGCGGAGTCTCTATGCAAACGCACTGCACTCGCAATCAAATCAACAATCACAGCCAATCAGAAGAGCGTGTGGGTGGAGTCTCTATGCAAACGCACTGCACTCGCAATCAAATCAACAATCACAGCCAATCAGAAGAGCGTGTGGGCGGAGTCTCTATGCAAACGCACTGCACTCGCAATCAAATCAACAATTACAGCCAATCAGAAGAGCGTGTGGGTGGAGTCTCTATGCAAACGCACTGCACTCGCAATCAAATCAACAATCACAGCCAATCAGAAGAGCGTGTGGGTGGAGTCTCTATGCAAACGCACTGCACTCGCAATCAAATCAACAATCACAGCCAATCAGAAGAGCGTGTGGGCGGAGTCTCTCTGCAAGCGCACTGCACTCGCAATCAAATCAATCAACAATCACAGCCAATCAGAAGAGCGTGTGGGCGGAGTCTCTGAAAAATGCACTGCACTCGCAACCAAATCAATCCAAACTCACAGCCAATCATTCAGACCATATGCAATGATTTTTTACGGACATTTTTTGCTGCTAATAATTGCTATCAGTGAAGAGAGCTTTAACCGCTAAGTATAATCAGAACCTGAGATAATCATTGTCATTCTTTTTATGTTGTTGTTCCAGCCATGATGTTATAGAAATAGAAACTGTTTCTAAAAAAGAATCATTGCAAAAAAGCTCTGATTAAGGTGTAAAGGACGCCTTTTATCGCGACACCCCTGGTACCGCATATCAGCATCATTTTGCTGCTCTGCTCAGATATTAGTATCAGCACTGCTCATCATAAACTCATATCAATCTGTAGCCAAACATCCGATGGCCAACCCCTGTTCTGTGAGACAAACAACCAGCCAATGATGCTTTCTCACTAAAGCCGGTTCAGACAGGTCCACTTGAGTCAAAAACACCATAGACAAGCTTTTAGTTAACTTTTTATTGCATATTTTGCATACATTTACATTTGGCGCTATGGCTCTGTTTAAATTCTCAATCCTTTCCATGAGCTCCATGAAAAGCCAAGACAACCTCCGGGCACAACCTCACACATTTTTAAACTAGGAAGGCATCGTAAATCCCCCGTTTAGAAGAGAACATGCATCAATGATCACATTTACACCAGTAAACTGATTACGCTTATAAACCTAATTTGCATGACTTTATTAATAAACCGGGTTATTTCATTGTAGTGATGTCAAAAACAATAGTTTTTAAAAATAAAAATCGGAGTTTTTCAAATGTTCTGTCAGTTGTGATGTTAATAAAGCGAGTCAGCTGGAGATTTACGGCTCAGATTATCCCTCATGCAGGTTTGACTGAACCTCTTCTACTTCTGCTGACTGAGATGAGATGAGAACACATCTTTACAATGCTCTGGGTCTTAATAGAGTCTGCGTTTGTGATATATGTCCTTATTTCATGCAAAACACTCAATGGGTGCGTTTAAATCTGCTCTAAGTTTGCGTGTTTGTCACCTATCACCAGGGCCGTTTCTAGCCTTTCTGGCACCCTAGGCAAGATTCATCACCCCCCCCCCCCCCCCCTCTTTTTTTAAAACTATAACTTATAAAGCAAAATTTTGACTTCCTTATTTCATGGCCATATTTTACATGCATTAATCTAATAATTTAGCAAGGTTTATTATCACTGAGATCACAAATGTTAGGAGGGTTCGGGGGTTAGGAGGAAATTTAGATTTCTATGATCTACATATGTGTATTTTAAGATGTTCTGAAGGCCAAAAAATGAGATAACAATAGCTTGAAAACCATGTCACTCGGCGCCGCTGCGGATTGAAGAACACAGTGACACAAAGACTAAAAGACGGGACGAAGCCGTAGCCGTAGCCTCGCGCCAGTTTCATGTTTTAAAGGTTAATCACATATTTTTTTAGGGGGGGCTGAGGCATAAGTTCATAAAAAAGGGCCTAGTGACGCCTATGGTTATGACAGTATTACTTGATCAATTTACACTAAACAGCTATCTCTGATGTAATGTTTTTTTTATTCAAGTTAACTATGCTATAATGTTCTGCACCTGAAATGAGCATGGTGTGCGGTCCATCCAGTACTAATATTCAGTGTAATGTCTTGCTCAACATTATAATAGAGCCACCAGCTTAATAGAGAACCAATAAGTAGGCTAACATACCTGCATATTTCGCTTTCTTTTTTATATTTCCTCTTTTTTCTTTTTACGATACTGAGCCCCTGATGGCTTTGACCTCTTCATGATGATGAAACTAAAGCATGGATAAAGACGTTCCCTGCCGCCCTCTACATGATCTCATTTCATTACAGCAGCGCCACTATCACCATGGCGACTTCACTCCAATAATCGCAACTAATCATAATGCCTCGAAATAGCAAAAGTATGAAATATTAATAAAATATATAAGAAATAACAAAAAAATCTTGTTGGGGCGGGGGCTCACTGCCGCCCCCCAGCTGTTGGCGCCCTAGGCGACCGCCTAGTTTGCCTATGCCTAGAAACGGCTCTGCCTATCACACATGCGCTCTTCAATAAGCCGACAGAAAGCAGATTAATGCGTTTACATGTATCACGAAATCAGGGTAAGAGGCAAAAAACGACCGGTTTATGCTTACGCCGTTTATGACCTTACTCCGATAAAAGAAACCGGGTTACCGCGTTTACATGACCATGATCAATATCGGCTTATTGGGCATAATCGGCTTAAGAACGAGCATGTAAACACTCATTGACATTGCTTAAGTTAAACACAGTTAAGGAGGAGCTGGGGAGGAGGTGGGTTACAAAGCAGCGTGCCGTGGAAGCAGAAAGCAGACAGACTGAACTAAAGCTACACTTAAATACGACGGCCTGTTTGAGAGTTGCCAACTGAGTGCATGGGTGTTGGATCAGCTGATATGGGCGGGTTGGAAATGTTCTATTCCAACCATTTTTTTGACTATGTGGCCTTCCTGAACTAACGCTGATGCTTGATTTCTCTCTGTCTGTGCTGTAGTTCCCGGTCCAGTTCCCTGGGAGTTTGTGAGAGCGACTCCGTCTGAGGATAAGATCTCACTGCAGTGGAAAGAGCCTTTAGAGCCCAACGGCATCATAACCCAGTACGAGGTAAAGCTGGGCCGTCTTTTATGTGTCAGATCGGTGTTTGTGTTCAAAACTTCAATGCTCATTTCTAACACTGCAAAAAATGCTCTATTTTTTCGGTTCCAGTCCAAATATCTAAATATTCTTAAATCAAGATGCCTGTACTAGATCAGTAAAATGATGAGATATTTGTTCTTGTTTTCTGGGGAAAAATATCTAAATAAAGTGAGTTTTTGCTTAAAACAGGCGAAATGATCTGCCAATGGGGTGAGAAAAATAATCTTATTTCTGATTGGGACGGAAACAAGAAACAAGATTTCAATCAGAAATAAGATTATTTTTCTCACCCCATTGGCACACTGCAAAAAAATGCATTTCTTACTTAGTATTTTTGTCTTGTTTCTAGTCTAAATAATCTGCCAGTGGGGTGAGAAAAATAATGTTGTTTTAAGATTATTTTTCTGACCCCATTGGCAGATTATTTAGCTTATTTTACATAAAAACTCTTCATTTTGACGACATTTTTTTAATTGAGTTATTTTTTCCCAAAACAAAAAAATACTTAATTTTGCCTGTTTTAAGCAAAAACTCTCTTCATTTTGATTTTATTTTTAACAGTACAAGAAAAAATATCTTATGTCGTTTTACTTACAGCTCTGGAAAAACTTGAGAGACCCTTTAACATTGAGAAATCCACGTTAAGTGGTCTCTTATTTTTTTCCAGAGCTGTATATAGTAAATGCATCTTGATTTAAGATTATTTAGACTAGAAACAAGACAAAATGACTAAGTAAGAAGAGCATTTTTTGCAGTGTAACTAAAAATAATCCCCCTCATGCATCCCTGAATATGATGTGTTGGCTGTCTCCAGATCAGCTACAGCAGCGTGCATTCCTTCGACCCGTCGGTGCCTCTGCTGAGGCCGCCTGTGCTGGTTTCGCTGCCCTGGAACAGCTCCAGACACAACTTCACACAGCTCCATCCAGGAACCACCTACCAGTTCCTGATCCGGGCCAGCACCAGCAAGGGCTACGGACCCCCGACCACACTCAACGTCACCACCAACATATCAGGTGTGTGACTGAATTCATGTGGTGTTTGTCCAAATCCATCCGGTCTTCTGAATGGACCATTAAGTCAACAGTAGAATTCATTCTGTTATGACTGAGAGTATCTGTTTGGTATGGAAAGAGAAGGCAGAACACTATGATTTTGTTGAGTTTGAGTTGTTTCCTAATGGCAATGAAATCATGCAAAAAATGCTCTTCTTATTTAGTATTTTTTTCTTGTTTCTAGTCCAAATATCAAAAAATTCTTAAAGCTGCAGTCCGTAACTTTTTGCACTCTAGTGTAGGGGTGACCCCTAATAGTCGAAGATTCGATGCATCGATATGCAGGACCGGATTCGACCACTGATCTCATGGTCGAATCTTCGCGCGTGTTATGAAACGAGGATCATACCATTTTGGCAATATGGGTGTGCTCAATATTAGTGTTATAAAGACGTGTCGCGACGCTGAGCGATCGCCCCTTTAAGGGCACTGAGCTTCGCACCGGACGCGCTGCGCCTTTAAAATTCGAACACATACACCGACAGCGGCATTCGACACCTGTCCGCGGCGATTAAATGTATATTTCCCTTAAATCGTGAAAGTACATACTGATTTCACCCTGTGCTACAAGATACACTCATCGTGCAGCTCTTCTGTCAGAAGTCGATTCAAAACTGAGCTCACGTGCATTTAATGTTCACGTCTGCCTGGTGTGAGATAATTACCGGAGACACAGCGCTGAGCTTGAGTCCGGTGTCCGACACCCTTTAGGCACAATCGGCTTAAGAACGCGCATATAAACGCACTCAAAGTGTTCTTTTCCTCTCTTGGCAGGTATTTTTTTAGGTTTATTTATCAAAATGTTCTTTTATATATTTGTGTGATGTTCTGTGTTTCGATCGCGGCTTTTAAATGTTATTAAATGAGAGAATGGTTCATTTACGAATGTGTAGTGTAGCCTAGTTTTGATCACTTTATTAATAGTGGTGGCTGTGTGCCGTGTGTAAAGTAAAATAAAAATAGTCTTAGCCTCCTGCTGACTAGTGTCCTGCCCTTCCAAACCCGTTTATACCGTTTATTTTTTTACGGTCTATGGTTTACACACACACAGATTCGACTATCGGTCGACCATAGAGAGATTAGAAAATTCTGATTCGAATGTGTAAATCCTTAGTCGGGGACACCCCTACTCTAGTGGTTAATAAACAGAACTTCATGCGTTGCAGCCGGATCTACTTCTCTCTGTTTATGTCTATGGCGGATCACGCAGGAACTGTGTTCCTTCGCAGCGGTGCCGACCAGTCTGGCCTGAAATAGTCCCAATATAAACACTTATTATAAGTGGACCATAATGATTCAGGGTAAGACAAAAACACGGTTTGGAAAATAGATTCACGCTGTACATTCTCATTATATAGTTTTTGTAAATCTTGAACACAAAAAAAGTTACGGACAGCAGCTTTAAATCAAGATGCATTTACTAGATAAATAAAACGACATATGTTATTTTTTCTTGGTTTCTTAGTTTTTGCTTAAAACAGGCAAAATGATCTGCCAATGGGGTGAGAAAAATAATCTTATTTCTGTTTGGGACGGAAACAAGAAACAAGATTTCAATCAGAAATAAGATTATTTTTCTCACCCCATTGGCAGATCATTTTGCCTGTTTTAAGCAAAAACTCACTTCATTTAGATTTTCTTTTCAACAAAACAAGAAAACATATCTGATGTCATTTTACTGATCTAGTAAAAGCATCTTGATTTAAGAATATTTAGATATTTGGACTGGAAACAAGACAAAATTAATGTGTTAGAAGAACATTTTTTGCAGTGTACTTGCAAACACTCTAATATTCAAAAGTTTGGGGTCAGTGAGATTTTTCAATGCATTTATTTTAACACAAAAAAGTGAAAATATAATGTAAAACAGCTGTTTTCTATGTGGATATATAGTAGTGTAATTTATTCATTGACTGAATCTTCATCAGTCTTCTGTCACATGATCCTCCAGAAATCATTCTGACTCATTTATTTTTCAGAATTCTAAAGAACAAATAGAATATTTTGTACGATTATAAATGTCTTTACTTTAATGCGTCCTTGTTGAATAAAAGTATGAACTATTTCCATCTTTCTGGCCCAAACTTTGGAGCATGCTGTATGTGGATGTTTTGCTTGTAATCAGTATTTTTTAATAACTTTTGACCCGTTCACCAAAGTCAGCTCATTTGTGCTTTACTAATTGAGATAGAAATAATGTGTTCTGTAAAGATGAATGAGCCCTTCTTTGTCTGTTTGTTTTCATTTGCATCTGCTTCTGAAAGGATGTTGAATTATGGGCTGTAATCAGCTGAGCTGGATGTAAAAGCTCTTCCTGTGTTTTGCTAATGAGCGTAACCTCATCTCGTCCCCTCAGGCTTTCTGCCGCTCTTCAGATGTCATACAGCCACGATCAGGGGAAATATGATTTCCTAGCGTTTCAGAAATCCATCACTTTAGATTTGTTGAGAGGGAGAGAAGTGTAGGTGGAGCTAACAAAACATGAGGGAAGAAAAACCTGCCTTTTGAAAAGGAAGAGGAAGACAAATTTAATTACTCATGCAGAGTGAAGTGTGTGTGTGTGTGTGTGTGTGTGTGTGTGTGTGTGTGTGTGTGTGTGTGTGTGTGTGCATGAGTGTGTTTTATGTGTGTGTGTGTGTGTGTGTGTGTGTGTGTGTGTGTGTGTGTGTGTGTGTGTGCATGAGTGTGTTTTGTGTGCGTGTGTGTGTGCACGCGTAGGTGTGTGTGAGTGAGTGAGTGAGTGAGTGAGTGAGTGAGTGAGTGAGTGAGTGAGTGAGTGTGTGTGTGTGTGTGTGTGTGTGTGTGTGTGTGTGTGTGTGTGTGTGTGTGTGTGTGTGTGAGTCAGTGAGTGAGTGTGTGTGTGAGTCAGTGAGTGAGTGAGTGAGTGAGTGAGTGAGTGAGTGAGTGTGTGAGTCAGTGAGTGTGTGTGTGAGTGAGTGAGTGAGTGAGTGAGTGAGTGAGTGAGTGAGTGAGTGAGTGAGTGAGTGAGTGAGTGAGTGAGTGAGTGAGTGTGTGAGTGTGTGAGTCAGTGAGTGAGTGAGTGTGTGTGTGAGTCAGTGAGTCAGTGAGTCAGTGAGTGAGTGAGTGAGTGTGTGAGTGAGTGAGTGAGTGAGTGAGTGAGTGAGTGTGTGAGTGAGTGAGTGTGTAAGTAAGTGAGTGAGTGAGTGAGTGAGTGAGTGAGTGAGTGAGTGAGTGAGTGAGTGAGTGAGTGAGTGAGTGAGTGAGTGAGTGAGCGAGTGAGCGAGTGAGCGAGTGAGTGTGTATGTGAGTGAGTGAGTGAGTGAGTGAGTGAGTGAGTGAGTGAGTGAGTGAGTGAGTGAGTGAGTGAGTGAGTGAGTGAGCGAGTGAGCGAGTGAGCGAGTGAGTGTGTATGTGAGTGAGTGAGTGAGTGAGTGAGTGAGTGAGTGAGTGAGTGAGTGAGTGAGTGAGTGAGTGAGTGAGTGAGTGAGTGAGTGAGCGAGTGAGCGAGTGAGCGAGTGAGTGTGTATGTGAGTGAGTGAGTGAGTGTGTGAGTGAGTGTGTGAGTGAGTGAGTGAGTGAGTGAGCGAGTGAGCGAGTGAGCGAGTGAGCGAGTGAGTGTGTATGTGAGTGAGCGAGTGAGCGAGTGTGTGAGTGAGTGAGTGTGTGAGTGTGTGAGTGAGCGAGTGAGCGAGTGAGTGAGTGTGTATGTGAGTGAGTGAGTGTGTGAGTGAGTGTGTGAGTGTGTAAGTGAGTGAGTGAGTGAGTGAGTGAGTGAGTGAGTGAGTGAGTGAGTGAGTGAGTGAGTGAGTGAGTGAGTGAGTGAGTGCGAGTGGGTGAGTGAGTGCGAGTGAGTGAGTGAGTGCGAGCGAGCGTGTGTGTGTGTGAGCGAGCGAGCGAGCGTGTGAGTGAGTGTGTGTGTGAGCGAGCGAGCGCGTGAGTGAGTGAGTGTGTGCATAAGTGTGTTTTGTGTGTGCGTGTGTGTGTGTGTGTGAGAGTCTGTGTGTGCGTGCGTGTGTGTTAATTTCAACATTTACTAATACATGATTAACATTAAAAGATGTATCTGTTAATATTATTTCATAGACTTGAGCTAAAATGTATTTAGTTGTAACAGTGTTACTGTATTGCTGGTCAGTTTCCTCATGTATTCTATGGTTGGTGTAAGTGTGTGTTTTGTGCAGTATTAAGTTTAAGCAGTTTGGGATTCTCGTTTTTTTTTTCATGCAAACAGTGACTTGTTTTTCAGCGACTCGGAAATGTGAACAGCTTGTAGAGTTCAGGATTGAGTTTCAGTGAAGCTTCGCCAACACACACCTGTATTAATGGGAGACTGTTGACACATCTCTCTGTCTCTGCAGCTCCGACTCTAGAGGAGTATGATGGGTCTGAGGCGTCCCTGAACGAGACGGCCACCACCATCACCGTCCTGCTGAAACCTGCCCAGGCTAAAGGAGCTCCCATCAGGTGTGTGTGTGTGTGTGTGTGTGTGTGTGTGTGTGTGTGTGTGTGTGTGTGTGTGTGTGTGTGTTGCTCCTAAATTCACTGCCTATGTTTCTCAGCTCTATGTCTCTTTCAGCTCTTCTGTATTCCTCTCACACACTTCCTCTCTGTATCTCAGTAACTCTGTTATCAATGTGACGTACTCACTCCTACAGACACACTCGGATGGAAGACGAGGAGAAACTTATTTACGGAAATTCAGAAAATGCAGAAAAAGACCAGTGGCAAAGTGAAGGGAAATACGGATGCTATTAGAGCTATTAGAGTGTTTAATGTGACGTTTTTATGTCAAATGATTTAACTCCGTAATGCCCGACATAATAGTGAGACAAGAATATGCAAATATGCCATTTGCTGCAGATGCTGATATTTATATGAAAAATGTGATGTAATTCGGATGATTGTAATGTAAATCAATGAGATCTTACATTAATGCATTTAAATATCAACATCTGCCAGTAATATGTCATAGTAAGATGACATTTAAATGCTTAGTTTTATGATCAAATCTAAAAAAAATTTTAAACATATAATGAAATGCAATACAAATAAACCTTCCTCAAAAGCCTGAAGATCATATTTAACACTTCTAATAAAGGATGGATAATCAAGTAAACCTGTCAGTCCAGCTGAAATATTACTAACAATATCAAAGTTATTCTTGTGTTTGCTTGTTAAAATCTGACAGCAGTAAGACACGAGCTGAAGGAGGACGCTTGGACAATTATACCAGAAGACTTTTACTTGGTAAAAGAGACTAAACTATCAATCAGAGACAGAAGAACTGCAGGAGATCATGTCCTGATCATGAGGATCATTTAGAGGCTAAGACATTTGCATATGCAATATGATAAAGTAGGCTTTAGGGATAAACATGTAAACGTTGGTGAATGATTGATTTTGTCAGCAAGTAGAAAAACAGAATCGGCATCTCAAAACAAAAGAAATTATATTTTGTGTGTGCATTTTGAGATGATTGTTAAAGGGTTAGTTCACCCAAAAATGAGATTTATGAAAAGCGTATGTACGGTATACTGTCCCTTTCCAGAAAGACCAGAAAGGAATAAAAACATCATCAAAGTAGTCCATATGAGACATCAGTTGGATAGTAAGAATCTCTTGAAGAGGTCCAAAAATAACAAAAACTACGACTTTATTCAGCATTGTTCAGCAATCCTCAAACAAAGATTCAAACGGTTATGAATCAGTGTATTGATTAATGATTCAGATTGTGTCAAACTGCTGAAATCACGAGACATTGGCGATTCGAATCATGAATCAATAACGCTGATTCATAACCATTTGAATCTTTGTTTGAGGATTGCTGAACAATGCTGAATAAAGTCGTAGTTTTTGTTATTTTTGGACCCAAATGTATTTTGGATGCTTCAAGAGACTCTAATTAACCCACTGATGTCTCATATGGACTACTGTGATGATGTTTTTATTCCCTTTCTGGACATGGACAGTATAGTGTGCATACACTTGCATACGCTCTCGAACTAAATATAAAATATCTTAAACTGTGTGTGAAGATGAACGGAGGTCTTACGGGTGTGGAGCGACATTAGGGCGAGGAGTTAATGACATAATTTTAAATTTTGGGTGAACTAACCCTTTAATGCTCTTGTGGTTGTGAGAGTTGAAAGCTGGAGGTTTTGGTGTAGATGTAAATTAAGTCATGTTCTGTCCGTCATCCACAGCTCCTATCAGATCGTGGTGAAGGAGATCAATCCGCACCGAGCCCGTCGGGAGGCTGGAGGCGGGGAGTGTTACCGCGAGCCCGTGTCCTATCACAACGCTGCCAGCGCCGGACTGCCGTATTATTTCGCGGCTGAGCTCCCGCCCAGGAATCTCCCAGAACCGCTGCCATTCACGGTGGGAGACAACAAGACGTACCTCGGCTACTGGAACGCTCCCCTCGCACCCCGCAAAAACTACAACATCTACTTTCAGGCGGTCAGCAGCGTGGAGAAGGTCAGCCGATGACAGATGAACACACACACACACACCCCTCATGTCAACACAGTCGCTACAGAACTGTCCTGTCCTTGAGCAAAATCCTATTCGTGTTGCTTCAGGCCCTTTTATTGTTGATTAATAACCTGTGACTGTTAAAGGTTTGGTTGATTATGATTTGACTAGTGTAACTTTAGTGAGTGTGTAGTGTCTCTATTTGAGCAGAAACAACATCTGCAAAGTTACGACGCTCAAAGCAAAGGGAGATATTTTCTTCTACAGAAATCTCTCTTTAAGGACTACAACAAACGGCTGGTCAGGACTACAACCAGTTAGTGACATCACTACCCTTCACATTTGCATAACCCCGCCCCCGGGAACATGTGGAGCAGAAGAAGAGTTGCTGTAGTCGAGCACATTTAGGAGTCACTCGAGCTGTCGTCTGTCTTTCTCATTTATTGAGACAGTACGAACACAAATGCAATAGCACGTCATAAAGCGAGATGACAGCATCAGTTATAACCGTAATTAAACTAAACTATCCCTGTTCTCTCTGCATCAGCAGATATTATAACCGTAATTAAACTAAACTATCCCTGTTCTCTCTCTTCATCAGCTGATATTATAACCGTAATTAAACTAAACTATCCCTGTTCTCTCTTCATCGGCAGATATTATAACCGTAATTAAACTAAACTATCCCTGTTCTCTCTTCATCAGCAGATATTATAACCGTAATTAAACTAAACTATCCCTGTTCTCTCTTCATCGGCAGATATTATAACCGTAATTAAACTAAACTATCCCTGTTCTCTCTTCATCAGCAGATATTATAACCGTAATTAAACTAAACTATCCCTGTTCTCTCGTCATCAGCAGATATTATAACCGTAATTAAACTAAACTATCCCTGTTCTCTCTTCATCAGCAGATATTATAACCGTAATTAAACTAAACTATCCCTGTTCTCTCTTCATCTGCAGATATTATAACCGTAATTAAACTAAACTATCCCTGTTCTCTCTTCATCAGCAGATATTATAACCGTAATTAAACTAAACTATCCCTGTTCTCTCTTCATCAGCAGATATTATAACCGTAATTAAACTAAACTATCCCTGTTCTCTCTTCATCAGCAGATATTATAACCGTAATTAAACTAAACTATCCCTGTTCTCTCTTCATCTGCAGATATTATAACCGTAATTAAACTAAACTATCCCTGTTCTCTCTTCATCAGCAGATATTATAACCGTAATTAAACTAAACTATCCCTGTTCTCTCTTCATCGGCAGATATTATAACCGTAATTAAACTAAACTATCCCTGTTCTCTCTTCATCGGCAGATATTATAACCGTAATTAAACTAAACTATCCCTGTTCTCTCTTCATCAGCAGATATTATAACCGTAATTAAACTAAACTATCCCTGTTCTCTCTTCATCGGCAGATATTATAACCGTAATTAAACTAAACTATCCCTGTTCTCTCGTCATCAGCAGATATTATAACCGTAATTAAACTAAACTATCCCTGTTCTCTCTCCATCGGCAGATATTATAACCGTAATTAAACTAAACTATCCCTGTTCTCTCTTCATCAGCAGATATTATAACCGTAATTAAACTAAACTATCCCTGTTCTCTTCATCAGCAGATATTATAACCGTAATTAAACTAAACTATCCCTGTTCTCTCTTCATCGGCAGATATTATAACCGTAATTAAACTAAACTAAAAATTAAAGCTGCATCAATGAAGTGTCCAGCATGCCACACTTAGTTTTTTCTGGTAAATTAAGTGCTTCATCCGGGTATATTAATGAGATAAAAATACCAGTCATTCTACTCTATATGTTTTGCAGATTTGTCATTCTGCTCTGCTATTAATGGAGAAGTAACTGAATTGTTGTTTCTGTTTTTCAGGAAAGTAAAACGCAGTGTTTGAAACTGGCATTTAAAGGTAAGCCCTGTGGATTGAGAGCATGCGTCTACTGTAGGATCTAATCTCTCTTTCTGTCTTTGATGTTATGATGTAAGAACGTGTTAAAGTCTGACAGCCGTCTGAAGTCTCTGAGCTTTCAGCAGCGTTATAGGAAAGCCATGTTAGTGGGACAGTGTTTGATTATATAGACAGACTATAGATTGACATTAATAATGCTCAACTGAGACACTCACACTGATGAAGATAAATCAGCTCATCCCTAGGATCCCTATTAGGATCCTTTGGAAGGGAATGTTATCTGTAGTCGCTCGTCTCTCATCGTCATCTCACTAACACTCCAGTGGGTGGGGCTAGAGCTGTGATGATGAAGTGGGCGGGGCCAGCGTTGTGATGATGAAGTGGGCCGGGCCAGAGTTGTGATGATAAAGTAGGCGTTGATCTTCTTCTGCAGAGACGTCTTTCTAAGCATACTGCAAATACATTTACACATTACATACTTAATATAAATACCCTGCAATTGAACTGTTGGTATACTAAACTGATTTACTTAAAGTCTGCTAAATTGGAGTAATTTTGTACTGAATAAACTTAAGGTATCCAGACATAGTGCTGAGCTCCAACTAAAGATATATTTAAGTGTATTTGATTGTGCCAAAGAAGAACTCTTGCAAGTATACTTAAGGTAAACTTTAAATATCTTGCATTTAAAGACTCTGATATTATACAGAGATTACACTTTTCCTACTAATACTGATATTAAGACTTAATATTAAGAAGTGTGCAGTGTGCAAATAAAGAAGTACTCCAAATAAAGTTGAATTATAATATTTATATAAATTAATCTCAAGTGGTATGTCAGTAAATATGTTAACGTATTTGTATTATGATATATATATATATATATATATATATATATATATATATATATATATATATATATATATATATATATATATATATATATATATATTTATATTGTGGAGTTGTGATTTTGTTTATATTATATTAGTTGCTTTATGATTGGAGCTCAATCACAAATGCCTATTGAACTTGTAGTTTTGATGTACATATTTTAACAGCATTTTCTGCATGAAGTGATACACACGAGTATAAACTGTCTGGTGCGGTAATGACAGTACAGAAAGCACCTTCGGTCATATCTCGTCTGAGTTATTGCGCATTATTTCCTCCTCTGGCTCTTCATTAATTGTTTTTCAGCAGGAAATCGAATGATAAAAGTCTGCCCGAGGCTCCGAGCGCTCCCAGAACGGATTAGATATAGCCCACGTCATGTGTTGTTTAGCAACAAAAATACATTTTTGTTTTTAACCGTGGAATTTTATCTCCAAAATGGACGTAATCCAATTTCCATTGAATTGCTCCCAGTGTTTTTTCTCTGCGATCAGACTCATGAGAGCTGACAGAAACAGAAGTGTCCTGGCAGGGGGCAAAATTTCATGTCTGAACCAATACAGGCCTGCATCTAAAACCACACCGCGCCGCACATTAATCACCTTTAACCCAAGTGTCAAAACCCATCGTGAGACCACCGTCAGCCTTTGCTTTTCCTCCGTGCGAGCATGATGGACGTGAACCGTTTCTTGTGCAGAGTTATAATAATAATAATACATTTGATTTATATTGCACTTTACATTTGGAAGAAATCTCAAAGTGCTGCAGTTAAGATCATTTAAAAAGGGTAAAATAATAATAGATTTAATAGTTAAAAGTCATAAGTTCTCCTAAAAAAAGTTGTTTCCCACTGGAGACAGACGTGAGACACAGTGAAAACAAACGGTTAACGGGATCTAAATTAGCTGGTTTTGTTCAAGTCAAAAAACATTATTTATTATCCCTGAATCCGCCTGAATACACTGATCTGTCAGATAGATATAGCTCTTTAAGGCAACCGTTGAAAGATACCATTATTTACAGTGAGAGACTAACCCGTCATTAAAATAATGAGCTAGTGATTTTAGAATAGTTAGATCATTTCACACACACATTTTAGTATTGTCCATACATGTGGTTCGGAAATAAAGTAACACATTTCATGTATAGTGGCGAGTGATAGTTTGTGAACTCCTGGTAATATCTATGAAAATGTGAATAAGTTTAACAAAATAAGAGGATTATACAAAATGCATGTTATGTTTTATTTAGTGCTGTCCTGAATAAGATATTTTACATAAAAGGTGTTAACGTATAGAGATCACAAGACAAAAACAGCTGCAATTATAAAAATGACCCCGTTCAAAATGAACCCTTGATTCTTAATCGTGTGTGTGTGTGTGTGTGTGTGTGTGTGTGTGTGTGTGTGTGTGTGTGTGTGTGTGTGTGTGTGTGTGTGTGTGTGTGTGTGTGTGTGTGTGTGTGTGTGTGTGTGTGTGTGTGTGTGTGTGTGTGTGTGTGTGTGTGTGTGTGTGTGTGTGTGTGTTTGTGTCGTTCCCTGATGGTGTGTGTGTGTTTTGTGATGGTTGTTCTTGAGTCTCTTGTTTGTCCTGAGCAGTTAAACTGACAAAAAAAAATCAGAAAAATCCTAAAATTCTTCAAATCTGCAGAATGTTAAACAGAATAGTCCAATAACGTCCTATATATTTGAATTTGTTCCATTATATTTTCCGGGAGTTATTGAAAGAAATTTAATTTTTGGGTGAACTAACCCTTTAAGAGCCGGGTGGGGGGACCTTTGCAATTTAAAGATCAAGGTAAATTGTACTTAATTTGTCTTCCGGGAAACATGCAAGTATCTTCAGATGCTTCTGAAGGGCAGCACTACATGAAAAAAATGTTATATTTAAACAAAAAAAGAAAAATGTGGACGACATCATCCTGCGCAAAACTGTTCACCCCGGCTCTAAATGCGTTGTGTTTCCTTCTGGAGCGTCAGTGAGTGTTTCAACCTTTTTTAATAGTTATGTTTGAGTCCTTCAATCGTCCTCAGGATCACACACTCACTGCTGGAAAGAGCTCAAATATGCTGGAAAACCTGCTTAATTGTTATTGACAGATATATGTGTGTGTTAGTGTTGTAAAAAGTATCAACCGCGATACCAAATCGGTACTGAAATGTTAGAAATGTGACGCTTTGAGCGTTTTTTGAGCGTTATCGTAAACTCCTCTGACTGGCCATTGTGCTCACGCGCTCAACAAATGTGTCTGTGATTGGCTACTACGATCAGCGCTTCACAAACATGTAGTAAATATACATCAATGAAGCTTTTCACAGAACGCTTACACAGATAAACAGAGCGTTTGAATGCAGGCCCATCCGATGAGCGCATGAGCACAATGAACAGTCAGAGGTGTTTACGGTTACAGCTCAACCGCGCTCAAAGCGTCACATTTCTAACACTGCAAAAAAATGCTCTTCTTCCTCAGTATTTGTGTCTTGTTTCTTGTCCAAATATCTAAAAATTCTTAAAACAAGAAGTATTTACTAGACAAGCAAAAGTAATTGTCTTGTTTTGGGGAAAAATGACTCAAAATGAAGAGAGTTTTTGCTTAAAATAAGATAAATAATCTTAATTCAAACATCTAAACAGAAAACAAGATTATTTTTCTTACCCCATTGGCAGGTTATTTATCTTATTTTAAGCAAAAACTGAAAACAAGACAATAATTTTTACTTGTCTAGTTAATGTTTCTTAATGTAAGATTTTTTTGATATTTTGACTAAAGACAAAAATACCAAGTAAGAAATGCATTTTTTTGCAATGTGGTGCATTAGGGCAGCACTGCGTCTCGGCCGTTTGGCCCCAGGCTGCTCACTCGCCCAAATGTGCGGAAGAGCCGTGTGACCGCGCCTTTGGTTTTGTCTGAGTGTTATTGTTGGGTAAAATAATCTGCCCCAAAGATCCAGAGGCAGGAGAGTACAGCTGATGGCTTTATTTAAGAGGCCCATGTCAGCAGGTCATTGCCTTATCACTCTTAAAAGCTTATAGTAGAGCTTCAGGACACAGCGAAGATCCATTTACTTCTGCTGCCCAGACAGCTCGCACAATGCGGCATTTACAGGCAGAGCCGAGAGTGGAGTCGGCATCAGGAGTGCCGTAAATGTCATACGCAGCGTGTTGGAGTTTGGATCAATAGCCGTAGATGCCGTAATGATAGTTGTGCTGTTATATCGGTGTGCGAGAGGTATTTCAGTCGGCTGTGATGTATTTCTGACAGGGTTATAGACCCGACGCTCCACTGCAGTGCCCTGACACAATAGAGGAAGCTCCGGCCTCACACCACATGAACTCATGCTAGCTTCTGTAGTGATCAAGACATCTCAGAATGACATGCCATATTAAATATCCTCCAGCACTGCAACAAATGCTCTTCTTACTTAGTAATTTTATCTTGTTTCTAGTCTAAATATCTAAAAAAGAAAAATGACATAAGATATTTTTTCTTGTTTTGTTGAAAATAAAATCTAAATGAAGTGAGTTTTTGCTTAAAACAGGCAAAATGATCTGCCAATGGGGTGAGGAAAATAATCTTGATTCTGATTGAAATCTTGTTTCCGTCCCAAACAGAAATAAGATTATTTTATGTGTCTATGTTCTCGGCATGACCCAAGGAATCTATTAAGACTATTAAGTTATGTACATTTATTATAATTGGCTAAATTAATCAAAATATTCGTTGTATTCCAAATTCCCGAAAACTTTTTGAAGAACCGTTAGGACATAATGCCGAAGACACATACAAAGTTTCGTAACGATACGCCAATATACGTAAAATATAGCATTTTTGGACAATTCAAAATGGCCGACACCCAAAATGGCAGATATGGGTAAATTGGGTATCGTTTGACTCGTCATGAGGCACCATACCTAAAGCGACCATTTTAACCAAAGTGTTAAGTTATAAGTAAAAATAGCAATTTTTTCATATCTCCGGACCACCAGGTGGCACTGCGCCGAAACTGTGCAGGTACCCTCAGGGTCATGGTTGTCATAACACACCAAGTTTGGTCAGAATACACTAAATTGTTGTGGAGATACAGCCTCATGTTTATTTTGGCAGGCACTTTGTTGAATTCATTTAAGTGTTATTTGAGAACAGTTTGACGAATCATGACTTTTTGTCAGCATGGTGTGTAGATGATCTGCTAGCAATTGCCTAGGAGGAGTTCGGAAAAGTAGATTTTTTTTCTGGAAAGTTTCAAATGAATTTTGTCTCTAGCACTTCCAGATCAAAAGTTATTAGCATAAACATGAGTGCAACTTTGGACAGTTGGTGGTGCTAGAGGGATTGAGTTAGAGACTCTAGATTTGCTATTGGGATAGCTCAGACTGTCCTCTATTAGTGTGCCAAATTTCACAACTTTCCTGCAAGAGCTTCTATGGGCTGCCATAGACTCGAATGAAAAAGAAGGACGCAAATGATTACAATAGCTGCTTGGCCCCTAAAAATAATGAAGTGCTTTACGTGTGCTTTAGGATGCTAGTCAACACATCACATGTATTGCACTTCTTTAAAGCACAAGATTATTAAAACATAATGAGAGCACATTTAATTTAACATTATTATAAGTGCTCTTTTTTAAAGTGTTATAAGTGCACTTAAGTGGCTTTTTTAAAATTGATATATTAGTTTCTGTGCGTATATTTAAAAAAATATGTATACTTTCAATATTTGCAGTTGCAAATTTAACACACCAGAACAAGAGACATAAAATACAATTTGTAGTTGTCCTTATTTGAGATGTGTGTGTTTGCAGGCTCTCTGACGCAGTGTGTACTCCAGTATATCGTGATTTCAGTGGTGTGTGCAGCGCTCGTGAATCACCCAGAGGCCTTACATTCGGTTTAGCTCGACATGGCATCGTTCACACTCTGTTCTTTAGGCTGTGCTCGGAGGCAACGTCTTCGCTTTGAACTGCTTCCTACATTTATTTTTAGAGCAGACTCATTTCTGTGTTTTGCATAATGTATTCGTGCCAGGTAATAATATTAGTGTTCAACAATGGAATGATACTGTGGTTGTCTGCCAATGTTTGGAGAAACATATCCGACAGTCATTTTCATCCCGTTCTGTTATGTTTTGGCAGCGAGAGACGAGATCGCACTGCAAACGAATGTTTGTGAAACGTCCAGGCATTTAAAGGGAGCTGTTGTGGTCAGGAGACTTTCATGATGTTTGAGTTGCAGAGGCACAGCCTCAATTTGAGTCATTTTGGCATCGTGCCTCAATTTTGTTGCTGCGGAAATACGAAAACGGTTTTGTCTATCGACACGAAATCCATAATGGTTTGTCAGCACAATCTGAAGATGATGCGATTCGATTTCGGTGAAAATCGGACAGACAGTCCAGGAGGAGTTCAAAAAGTATGTTTTTAAAGAAAAGCAAAATGGGGGACAGCAAGTTTGGCCAAACATGGCAAAATTGGTATCTATGTTCTCGGCATGACCCAAGGAATCCATTAAGACCAGATTCACTATAATAGGTTCATTTAATCAAAAGTTATATGCATATTTGGAAATATTTGTTATATATATTCAACAATCTGTTTGTGAAACCTCCAAGCATTTAAACGGAGATGCTATGGCCAGAAGACTTTCATAATGCTTGAATGTAGAAGTTATAATGTGGCATCTTAGTAAGAAAAACCGGACCCACTTTATATTAGGTGGCCTTAACTACTATGTACTAACATTGTAATGAATCATTTGATACAATACACTTATTGTGTACATACATGTTTTTACATTGTACTTGTTGACACTCCCCTTACACCTAACTTTACCCTTAAACTGACCCACACCACCACACCTGACCCTAACTCTACCCTTAAACTGACCCACACCACCACACCTGACCCTAACTCTACCCTTAAACTGACCCACACCACCACACCTGACCCTAACTCTACCCTTAAACTGACCCACACCACCACACCTGACCCTAACTCTACCCTTAAACTGACCCACACCACCACACCTGTCCCTAACTCTACCCTTAAACTGACCCACACCACCACACCTGTCCCTAACTCTACCCTTAAACTGACCCACACCACCACACCTGTCCCTAACTCTACCCTTAAACTGACCCACACCACCACACCTGTCCCTAACTCTACCCTTAAACTGACCCACACCACCACACCTGACCCTAACTCTACCCTTAAACTGACCCACACCACCACACCTGACCCTAACTCTACCCTTAAACTGACCCACACCACCACACCTGACCCTAACTCTACCCTTAAACTGACCCACACCACCACACCTGACCCTAACTCTACCCTTAAACTGACCCACACCACCACACCTGACCCTAACTCTACCCTTAAACTGATCCACACCACCACACCTGTCCCTAACTCTACCCTTAAACTGACCCACACCACCACACCTGACCCTAACTCTACCCTTAAACTGACCCACACCACCACACCTGACCCTAACTCTACCCTTAAACTGACCCACACCACCACGCCTGACCCTAACTCTACCCTTAAACTGACCCACACCACCACACCTGTCCCTAACTCTACCCTTAAACTGACCCACACCACCACACCTGACCCTAACTCTACCCTTAAACTGACCCACACCACCACACCTGACCCTAACTCTACCCTTAAACTGATCCACACCACCACACCTGTCCCTAACTCTACCCTTAAACTGACCCACACCACCACACCTGACCCTAACTCTACCCTTAAACTGACCCACACCACCACGCCTGACCCTAACTCTACCCTTAAACTGACCCACACCACCACACCTGACCCTAACTCTACCCTTAAACTGACCAACACCACCACACCTGTCCCTAACTCTACCCTTAAACTGACCCACACCACCACACCTGACCCTAACTCTACCCTTAAACTGACCCACACCACCACACCTGACCCTAACTCTACCCTTAAACTGACCCACACCACCACACCTGACCCTAACTCTACCCTTAAACTGACCCACACCACCACACCTGACCCTAACTCTACCCTTAAACTGATCCACACCACCACACCTGTCCCTAACTCTACCCTTAAACTGACCCACACCACCACACCTGACCCTAACTCTACCCTTAAACTGACCCACACCACCACACCTGACCCTAACTCTACCCTTAAACTGACCCACACCACCACACCTGACCCTAACTCTACCCTTAAACTGACCCACACCACCACACCTGTCCCTAACTCTACCCTTAAACTGACCAACACCACCACACCTGTCCCTAACTCTACCCTTAAACTGACCCACACCACCACACCTGACCCTAACTCTACCCTTAAACTGACCCACACCACCACACCTGACCCTAACTCTACCCTTAAACTGACCCACACCACCACACCTGTCCCTAACTCTACCCTTAAACTGACCCACACCACCACACCTGACCCTAACTCTACCCTTAAACTGACCCACACCACCACACCTGACCCTAACTCTTCCCTTAAACTGACCCACACCACCACACCTGACCCTGACTCTACCCTTAAACTGACCCACACCACCACACCTGTCCCTCACTCTACCCTTAAACTGACCCACACCACCACACCTGACCCTAACTCTACCCTTAAACTGACCCACACCACCACACCTGACCCTAACTCTACCCTTAAACTGACCCACACCACCACACCTGACCCTAACTCTACCCTTAAACTGACCCACACCACCACACCTGTCCCTAACTCTACCCTTAAACTGACCCACACCACCACACCTGTCCCTAACTCTACCCTTAAACTGACCCACACCACCACACCTGACCCTAACTCTACCCTTAAACTGACCCACACCACCACACCTGTCCCTAACTCTACCCTTAAACTGACCCACACCACCACACCTGTCCCTAACTCTACCCTTAAACTGACCCACACCACCACACCTGACCCTAACTCTACCCTTAAACTGACCCACACCACCACACCTGACCCTAACTCTACCCTTAAACTGACCCACACCACCACACCTGTCCCTAACTCTACCCTTAAACTGACCCACACCACCACACCTGACCCTAACTCTACCCTTAAACTGACCCACACCACCACACCTGACCCTAACTCTACCCTTAAACTGACCCACACCACCACACCTGACCCTAACTCTTCCCTTAAACTGACCCACACCACCACACCTGACCCTAACTCTACCCTTAAACTGACCCACACCACCACACCTGACCCTAACTCTACCCTTAAACTGACCCACACCACCACACCTGACCCTAACTCTACCCTTAAACTGACCCACACCACCACACCTGTCCCTAACTCTACCCTTAAACTGACCCACACCACCACACCTGTCCCTAACTCTACCCTTAAACTGACCCACACCACCACACCTGACCCTAACTCTACCCTTAAACTGACCCACACCACCACACCTGACCCTAACTCTACCCTTAAACTGACCCACACCACCACACCTGACCCTAACTCTACCCTTAAACTGACCCACACCACCACACCTGACCCTAACTCTACCCTTAAACTGACCCACACCACCACACCTGACCCTAACTCTACCCTTAAACTGACCCACACCACCACGCCTGACCCTAACTCTACCCTTAAACTGACCCACACCACCACACCTGACCCTAACTCTACCCTTAAACTGACCCACACCACCACACCTGTCCCTAACTCTACCCTTAAACTGACCCACACCACCACACCTGTCCCTAACTCTACCCTTAAACTGACCCACACCACCACACCTGTCCCTAACTCTACCCTTAAACTGACCCACACCACCACACCTGTCCCTAACTCTACCCTTAAACTGACCCACACCACCACACCTGACCCTAACTCTACCCTTAAACTGACCCACACCACCACACCTGTCCCTAACTCTACCCTTAAACTGACCCACACCACCACACCTGACCCTAACCCTACCCTTAAACTGACCCACACCACCACACCTGACCCTAACTCTACCCTTAAACTGACCCACACCACCACACCTGTCCCTAACTCTACCCTTAAACTGACCCACACCACCACACCTGTCCCTAACTCTACCCTTAAACTGACCCACACCACCACACCTGTCCCTAACTCTACCCTTAAACTGACCCACACCACCACACCTGACCCTAACTCTACCCTTAAACTGACCCACATCACCACACCTGACCCTAACTCTACCCTTAAACTGACCCACACCACCACACCTGTCCCTAACTCTACCCTTAAACTGACCCACACCACCACACCTGACCCTAACTCTACCCTTAAACTGACCCACACCACCACACCTGACCCTAACTCTACCCTTAAACTGACCCACACCACCACACCTGACCCTAACTCTACCCTTAAACTGACCCACACCACCACACCTGACCCTAACTCTACCCTTAAACTGACCCACACCACCACACCTGTCCCTATATTATAATATAATATATTATATTGCATTTTATCATTTT